>NW_028270155.1:52836416-52841420 GCF_037043375.1 Chiloscyllium plagiosum | reverse complement strand
CGCGCGAGAGAGAGAGGCGCGCGCGAGAGAGAGAGGCGCGCGCGAGAGAGAGAGGCGCGCGCGAGAGAGAGAGGCGCGCGCGAGAGAGAGGGCGCGCGCGAGAGAGGGGCGCGCGCGCGAGAGAGAGGGGCGCGCGCGAGAGAGAGGGGCGCGCGCGAGAGAGAGGGGCGCGCGCGAGAGAGAGGGGCGCGCGGCGAGAGAGAGAGGCGCGCGCGAGAGAGAGAGGCGCGCGCGAGAGAGAGAGGCGCGCGCGAGAGAGAGAGGCGCGCGCGAGAGAGAGAGGCGCGCGCGAGAGAGAGAGCGCGCGCGAGAGAGGGGCGCGCGCGAGAGAGAGGGCGCGCGCGAGAGAGAGGGGCGCGAGCGAGAGAGAGGCGCGCGCGAGCGAGAGAGAGGCCGCGCGAGCGAGAGAGAGGCGCGCGCGAGCGAGAGAGAGGCGCGCGCGAGCGAGAGAGAGGCGCGCGAGAGAGAGAGGCGAGCGAGAGAGAGAGGCGAGCGAGAGAGAGGCGAGCGAGAGAGAGGCGAGCGAGAGAGAGGCGCGCGCGAGCGAGGCGAGAGAGAGGCGCGCGCGAGCGAGAGAGAGGCGCGCGCGACAGAGAGAGGCGCGCGCGAGCGAGAGAGAGGCGCGCGCGAGCGAGGGAGAGAGGCGCCGCGAGCGAGAGAGAGGCGCGCGCGAGCGAGAGAGAGGCGCGCGCGAGCGAGAGAGAGGCGCGCGCGAGCGAGGAGAGGCGCGCGCGAGCGAGAGAGGCGCGCGCGAGCGAGAGAGGCGCGCGCGAGCGAGAGAGGCGCGCGAGAGAGAGAGAGGCGCCGCGCGAGAGAGAGAGGGGCGCGCGCGAGAGAGAGAGAGGCGCGCGCGAGAGAGAGAGAGGCGCGCGCGCGAGAGAGGCGAGCGAGAGAGAGGCGAGCGAGAGAGAGAGGAGCGAGAGAGAGAGGAGCGAGAGAGAGAGGAGCGAGAGAGAGAGGAGCGAGAGAGAGAGGAGCGAGAGAGAGAGGAGCGAGAGAGAGAGGAGCGAGAGAGAGAGGAGCGAGAGAGAGAGAGGCGAGCGAGAGAGAGAGGCGAGCGGGCGCGCGAGAGAGAGAGGCGAGCGCGCGCGAGAGAGAGAGGCGCGCGCGAGAGAGAGAGGCTCGCGCGAGAGAGAGAGAGGCGCGCGCGAGGAGAAGAGAGAGAGGCGCGCGCGAGAGAGAGAGGCGCGCGCGAGAGAGAGAGAGGCCGCGCGCGAGAGAGAGAGAGGCGCGCGCGAGAGAGAGAGAGGCGCGCGCGAGAGAGAGAGAGGCGCGCGCGAGAGAGAGAGAGGCGCGCGCGAGAGAGAGAGAGGCGCGCGCGAGAGAGAGAGAGGCGCGCGCGAGAGAGAGAGAGGCGCGCGCGAGAGAGAGAGAGGCGCGAGCGAGAGAGAGAGGCGCGAGCGAGAGAGAGAGGAGCGAGAGAGAGAGGAGCGAGAGAGAGAGGAGCGAGAGAGAGAGGAGCGAGAGAGAGAGGAGCGAGAGAGAGAGGAGCGAGAGAGAGAGGAGCGAGAAAGAGAGAGAGAGGCGAGCGAGAGAGAGAGAGGCGAGCGAGAGAGGAGAGGCGAGCGGGCGCGCGAGAGAGAGAGGCGACGCGCGCGAGGAGAGAGAGAGAGGCGCGCGCGAGAGAGAGAGAGGCGCGCGCGAGAGAGAGAGAGGCGCGCGCGAGAGAGAGAGAGGCGCGCGCGAGAGAGAGAGAGAGAGGCGCGCGGGCGCGCGAGAGAGAGAGGCGCGCGGGCGCGCGAGAGAGAGAGGCGCGCGGGCGCGCGAGAGAGAGAGGCGCGCGGGCGCGCGAGAGAGAGAGGCTCGCTGGCGCGCGAGAGAGAGAGGCGCGCGGGCCGCGCGAGAGAGAGGCGCGCGGGCGCGCGAGAGAGAGGCGCGCGCGAGAGAGAGAGAGGATCGCGCGAGAGAGAGAGAGAGGCGCGCGCGAGAGAGAGAGAGAGAGAGGCGCGCGCGAGAGAGAGAGAGAGAGAGGCGCGCGCGGAGAGAGAGAGAGAGGCGCGCGGGCGCGCGAGAGAGAGAGGCGCGCGGGCGCGCGAGAGAGAGAGGCGCGCGGGCGCGCGAGAGAGAGAGGCGCGCGGGCGCGCGAGAGAGAGAGGCGCGCGGGCGGGCCGCGCGAGAGAGAGAGGCGCGCGGGCGCGCGAGAGAGAGGCGCACGCGCGCGCGAGAGAGAGAGGCGCGCGCGAGAGAGAGAGGCGCGCGCGAGAGAGAGAGGCGCGCGCGAGAGAGAGAGGCGCGCGCGAGAGAGAGAGGCGCGCGCGAGAGAGAGAGGCGCGCGCGAGAGAGAGAGGCGCGCGCGAGAGAGAGAGGCGCGCGCGAGAGAGAGAGGCGCGCGCGGAGAGAGAGGCGCGCGCGAGAGAGAGAGGCCGCGCGCGAGAGAGAGGCGCGCGCGAGAGAGAGAGGCGCGCGCGAGAGAGAGAGGCGCGCGCGAGAGAGAGAGGCGCGCGCGAGAGAGAGGCGCGCGCGAGAGAGAGAGGCGCGCGCGAGAGAGAGAGGCGCGCGCGCGAGAGAGAGAGGCCGCGCGAGAGAGAGAGAGGCGCGCGGGAGAGAGTGGCGAGCGAGAGAGAGGCGAGCGAGAGAGAGGCGAGCGTGAGAGAGAGGCGAGCGAGAGAGAGAGGCGAGCGAGAGAGAGAGGCGAGCGGGCGCGCGAGAGAGAGAGGCGAGCGCGCGAGAGAGAGAGAGGCGCGCGCGAGAGAGAGAGAGGCGCGCGCGAGAGAGAGAGAGGCGCGCGCGAGAGAGAGAGAGGCGCGCGCGAGAGAGAGAGAGGCGCGCGCGAGAGAGAGAGAGAGGCGCGCGCGAGAGAGAGAGAGGCGCGCGCGAGAGAGAGAGAGGCGCGCGCGAGAGAGAGAGAGGCGCGCGCGGAGAGAGAGGCGCGCGGGCGCGCGAGAGAGAGAGGCGCGCGGGCGCGCGAGAGAGAGAGGCGCGCGGGCGCGCGAGAGAGAGAGGCGCGCGGGCGCGCGAGAGAGAGGCGCGCGGGCGCGAGAGAGAGGCGCGCGCGCGAGAGAGAGGCGCGCGGGCCGCCGCGAGAGAGAGAGGGCGCGCGCGAGAGAGAGAGGCGCGCGCGAGAGAGAGAGGCGCGCGCGAGAGAGAGAGGCGCGCGCGAGAGAGAGAGGCGCGCGCGAGAGAGAGAGGCGCGCGCGAGAGAGAGAGGCGCGCGCGAGAGAGAGAGGCGCGCGCGAGAGAGAGAGGCGCGCGCGAGAGAGAGAGGCGCGCGCGAGAGAGAGGGGCGCGCGCGAGAGAGAGGGGCGCGCGCGAGAGAGAGGGCGCGCGCGAGAGAGAGAGGCGCGGCCGCGCGAGAGAGAGAGGCGCGCGCGAGAGAGAGAGGCGCGCGCGAGAGAGAGAGGCGCGCGCGAGAGAGAGAGGCGCGCGCGAGAGAGAGAGGCGCGCGCGAGAGAGAGAGGCGCGCGCGAGAGAGAGGGGCGCGCGCGAGAGAGAGAGGGCGCGCGCGAGAGAGAGAGGCGCGCGCGAGAGAGAGGGGCGCGCGCGAGAGAGAGGGGCGCGCGCGAGAGAGAGGGGCGCGCGCGAGAGAGAGGGGCGCGCGCGAGAGAGAGGGGCGCGCGCGAGAGAGAGGGGCGCGCGCGAGAGAGAGAGGCGCGCCGAGAGAGAGAGGCGCGCGCGAGAGAGAGAGGCGCGCGCGAGAGAGAGAGGAGCCGCGCGAGAGAGAGAGGCGCGCGCGAGAGAGAGGGGCGCGCGCGAGAGAGAGGGGCGCGCGCGAGAGAGGGGCGCGCGCGAGAGAGAGGGCGCGCGCGAGAGAGAGGGGCGCGCGCGAGAGAGAGGGGCGCGCGAGAGAGAGGGGCGCGCGCGAGAGGAGAGGGGCGCGCGCGAGAGAGAGGGGCGCGCGCGAGAGAGAGAGAGAGGCGCGCGCGAGAGAGAGAGAGAGGCGCGCGCGAGAGAGAGAGAGAGCGTGCGCGAGAGAGAGAGAGGCGTGCGCGAGAGAGAGAGAGAGGCGCGCGAGAGAGAGAGGCGCGCGCGAGAGAGAGAGGCGTGCGCGAGAGAGAGAGAGGCGCGCGCGAGAGAGAGAGAGGCGCGCGCGAGAGAGAGAGAGGCGCGCGCGAGAGAGAGAGAGGCGCGCGCGAGAGAGAGAGAGGCGCGCGCGAGAGAGAGAGAGGCGCGCGCGAGAGTGGGCGAGCGAGAGAGAGGCGAGCGAGAGAGAGGCGAGCGAGAGAGAGGCGAGCGAGAGAGAGGCGAGCGAGAGAGAGAGGCGAGCGAGAGAGAGAGGGGAGCGGCGCGCGAGAGAGAGAGGCGAGCGGCGCGCGAGAGAGAGAGAGGCGCGCGCGAGAGAGAGAGAGGCGCGCGCGAGAGAGAGAGAGCGCGCGCGCGAGAGAGAGAGAGCGCGCGCGAGAGAGAGAGAGGCCGCGCGAGAGAGAGAGAGAGGCGCGCGCGAGAGAGAGAGAGGCGCGCGCGAGAGAGAGAGAGGCGCGCGCGAGAGAGAGAGAGGCGCGCGGCGGAGAGAGAGAGGCGCGCGCGAGAGAGAGAGAGGCGCGCGCGAGAGAGAGAGAGGCGCGCGCGAGAGAGAGAGAGAGAGAGAGGCGCGCGGGCGCGCGAGAGAGAGAGGCGCGCGGGCGCGCTAGAGAGAGAGGCTCGCGGGCGCGCGAGAGAGAGAGGCGCGCGGGCGCGGCGAGAGAGAGAGGCGCGCGGGCGCGCGAGAGAGAGGCGCGCGGGCGCGCGAGAGAGAGGCGCGCGGGGCGCGAGAGAGAGGCGCGCGGGCGCGCGAGAGAGAGGCGCGCGGGCGCGAAGAGAGGCGCGCGCGCGAGAGAGAGGCGCGCGCGCGAGAGAGAGAGGCGCGCGGGCGCGCGAGAGAGAGAGGCGCGCGCGCGAGAGAGAGGCGCGCGCGCGAGAGAGAGGCGCGCGGCGCGCGAGAGAGAGGCGGCGCGCGCGCGAGAGAGAGAGGCGCGCGGGCGCGCGAGAGAGAGAGGCGCGGGCGCGCGCGAGAGAGAGAGGCGCGCGCGAGAGAGAGGGGCGCGCGCGAGAGAGAGGGGCGCGCGCGAGAGAGAGGGGCGCGCGCGA
>NW_028270155.1:50268916-50308916 GCF_037043375.1 Chiloscyllium plagiosum | reverse complement strand
TCACAACAGTGAGCATGTTACATTTATTTAATGCCAGCACATTTTCAACCTCACGTCCCTATCTAATGCACTCCTGCTTCTCACAGTCCCATACCAGCTCACTGCCAACCCACCTCTCCCTCCCTTACCTCCTATGCCAACCCAGTGTCAATTCATGGATCTTGGCTGAGAAGAATGGCGTGAGTGGAAGGTTGTTAATACAGTGCACAGAACGTGGGTATCTGAAAAGAGAAAGGCATAAGGGTGAGGTGATGGAGAGGAAACTCCGGGGGTGCAAAATCAAATCAAAAGATGTACGTGTACACCACCTTCAGCTTACATCATCTGAAAAGATTGTGGATAAGGGGGAAATAGGATGTGAGAAGACATTTTATGGTTTGAGCCCTGGCATTGACCACGGTCTCAGTTGTGACTGATCCAGTCATGGTAAAAACCACCTTCTCCATGCCATTTGGATTTTCAAACATGCATGTTCCAACCAGTTAGGTCTTGTTTTCTGTGTGTAAGGGCCACCCTAGTTTGCAAGAGAGAGGGATGTGTGTCAGTGAGCGTATTACAATATGTTTGACTGATGCATCTGTAGCAGTTGAATAGCCGACAATATGTACAATATTTGAATTGTAAGTGTGAGGCTTCCTAAGTATATGAGGGTGAGTTGAGGTTATGAGTGTTAGGTATGAGTCATGCTTGATAAAAGCTGATAGAAGGTGAGGGAAGTGGGTATAGTGAATTGAAAAGTGTGTGGCTAGTAGTTGAGCTGTAAGAAAATGGCAGGTGAAGACGTATCCAGGTTCAGAGCAAGTCAATGGCATTGACTGCAGTAATGTCTGTTTGAATGGCCTCATGGTCTACTTGGATGGAGAATCTGTATTTTCCTGGTCAACCCCTTCACCAAGACATCCATTGCCCTAATAGAAAACCTGGGGCACACTCTCTAGCCTGTTATGCCATAAAGGACTCTTCATTAATCTCTTTCAGCACTTACTGAGCCATAACCATCTTTAAAAGACGTATGCTGGCTCTAAGTATTTTAGGCAAATTTTATGTATTGCTAGCCCTGCATGAACTTGGTTCTCTATTGCAGTGGATAGTCATTCAGCAGAGCTAAGAGACTGTATGCTATGATCATTTAATTTAGCAGGCACCAGAAAGTTTGCAAACTGCCTGCAACACAACAAAAGGGCAAGGTTAGTTGTGCATTCTGATCCCCACATTCAGTGTAAGATCTTGTTCATTTTTTTCTCCCTTTTCATCTTCTAAAGTATGAAATAATCAAATCCATTGTGTTTATACATTGAATGTTAACAACAAATTAACAAACACTGAAAATATCACTACATTCACGTATTCATGCATTGGTGGGCAGACACTACCTGCATATTTAAGCATTCAAACACAGCCCTGTACATATTTACTTATAGTGCAGCTCACATCACTAAAAACCAACTACTCATGACAAACCAGTGCCTATGAAATTATTTACATTTATCCACTACTCCTTTTGTCAATGGATACTTTGGAATTCTTTACAAATAAGTGAGTTGGAGGCAATATAAAAAGGGTACATTTGGGAGGAAAACCAAAGGCCAAATTGGAGAACTGGGTTTTTAGGAAAGTTTAGAAAGTGGCGTTCAGCAAAAAAAAAAATTTGAGAGGGAATTCCTGAGTGCATAAAACATCAGAGACTAATGTGGAATGGAAGAAGCAGGAAAAAGCAAAATCCAGTGTAAAGAGGAATAGAGTGTGGATCAGAATAAACGGCTACAGAGATAATTTAAATAGGGTGGAGTAAAGTTGTGGGTTTCAAAATTGGGTCGCAGGGAACGAATGGAGCTGAGCAAAGATAGAAGTACTCAGCATGCAGAAGAAGTCTGAAGTTTGTAAAAGGGTGAGGTGGAGATGCTGATAAGAAAAATTCCTAAGAAATCAATCCACAAGGTTGAAGGATTCTGTGCAAATCCTAGAACGTTAAGACCACAGGAGAGAAATGTTTCAGAGGTGGAAGAATGTAAACTTGATGATAGGTTAGGAGTGAAGTTAAATGGAATAGGCAGATTGCACACTTCAAGATTTAGCCTGAGGGTACAGTTAGGTATATTGAGCTAGGCACTGACGCGGGTCAGAAAGGATGATTTCAGATTTTTAACGTTATGCTGAAAAAAACTACAACATCTCCAAACATTTCAACCATACATTGGAAAATGCAGCACCAGATTTGGAAAACTAATTGAAAACTGGTAAAATTGGAGCAATTGATGCTTGTGTGTGAGTAAAGGATATCACTGATGAGTAGCATAAAGATGATAAATAGAAAGGAGAAACAAATAATGCACCATCTTAAATAGGAGGAACCATTTATTACGATATATGGATTGAACAGGTGTAAATCGAGCCACAAAAGTGGTGGATTATTGTTGAGCAATGATGGCAACTGAATGGTTAATAGAGATGAAGGTGGCAGCAGTTGAGGAAAATGGTGAAACAAGGAGGCAAAAATTGCTAACACACCGAATGGCCACATCTGCATGTTTAGTGATAGCAATTTTGAAAAGGATAGAAACAATGTCAGGCTTTACTTGGTCAGAATGCATCGCACCAGGAAGAATCAGGAGGTGAGTCAAACCCAATGATGGGTTTCATGGAGGAAATACATTTGATAAAAGATCAGGAAAGCTGGTGACAGAAGGTGTCAGGTTTAGAATAAATAATACAGAGCTGTAAGGAGAAGGAGAGGTGAAGAAAAGGAAGAAGCACAGGCAGTTGAGAGAATTACTTCAATTTTGAGAGGAGGGGGAACCTTCTCATATTTTTTATGAGAACTATGGATAGAAGGTATCATGAAGGGAAGGTCAAAACAGGTGGTTTGATGTGTGAAGTGATATAAGGAGGAAAGAAAATACAAACTTTTCTAACTTGTACTTAGAAACGTTTTATGTTTGGTTGATTGTGAAATTGCAAAATCTGTGGAATCATCACCATTATTATTTCACTTACAACAGAGGCAAAACCATTGTGACATATTGAAACTGATTTCTAACAGAATCACAGGTCAAAATTTAATTTTTTATGTCTGTGTGGGGCAGGTATAATCAGTGGTGATTTTTGTCTCCACCCTCCACCAAGGAGAAAGATGGATAGATCAAACTCCAATCAGCTGGTTAAGTGCTGACTGGTGAGCTTCTCGACAAATCACAGGCCTTGACATTGATGTCCTGTCTCACCCAAAACTGCAAACCAATCAGAGATCAGCAGCTTCTCTGTGTTAGTAGTCCTTGTCTTCAAGAGATCTCACAGCGAGAAAGTACGCATTTTTCTTTTGAGCCTTGCAGGATGGATGTAGCAAGGAGGGGAAGGTCAGGGATTTTAGAGGCAAGGGCAGGGACTTTGTTTCAACAGCCATCACCCAACACCAATCCATGACCCCATTAGACCAAGACTGGTGTAATTGGAGAGTCACCCCCAGTCGGCAAACAGGTAGCCCTGGCTTTCTAGCTTGGAAAGCAATTACCTTTCTCACATGCCAGCAGCAAGTTGAGGCCCTTAACTTCTATTGTCAGTTGACAGCTTTGGCTGGTCCAGTCAAAAGGACCTAAATAGAATTAACTATTGAGTTCGAAAGAAAAGGATGAGTACGTCCTCAGGGCCAACTTGCCCTTTTTGCTATGATGAAGGTCGTTGCCATCATCTCCTTTAAGTGTAGGACCTGCTTGGTCTAGTATGATCGAAGAAACCCACTTCCTGGTCTCATTAGAAGAGTCTGTTGTAATTAACAAGATCTAGTTTATTAAGTGTTAGTGACTGATGACAGGTTACATTGAAGTGATGGACATTGTTACAGAGACTTTGAGGAGGACCAAATTTTAGATCTCACTCCCTTGAGATCCTAACATGTTTACCCCAAAGTCTATATGATATCATCATTGTGAATGGGAATCTAGGATGACTGAGTATTAATTCTTTCAGATTCTTTCTGACCCACACGTGACATTTCCACCCAACCAAACAGTTTACCTTCATTATTAATATTATACATTTGTGCATATAATTATATTAGCCCCTCAAGTCTCTGTACTTCCAAATTCACAAGATCTGGAGATTTCACTTTCTTCCCCGAATGTGTTCCCTCAAGACTTGGAAGACTGGTAGCTCGCTGAATGGAAGACTTGTCATCTCTGATTCTCTTGCTAACAGTTGCAGATCCCTTTATATTGGGGGACAATAAATCTTTTGAATGAAGGATGTCTTCAGGCTGAAATAGGGGATCTCTTCCTTGGAGTATCTTCAGCCACTGGAACATTGGTTATCCCTCCTCAGTGGCGGCTTCCATGGAATTGTATGCACCATATGTTAATCTTTGTCACCAAATTTTTATTCTCAATCCACCTATGGATTTGTGCTGAAGCATGTAAACCTTTTATTTCAACTGTAAGTTGGCTTGAACTCTCTCGTCTCCCTCAGCAATTGCACTGTTGCAGAAACCAACAAGCCCATTTCCCCAAATAGGCACAGAAAATACCTTCATTCACTTCCTCAATTCTACTACTAGGGGATTGTTTGCTAAATCCTCAGCTCAACGCTGACAGCTCTTTGAGCAAGTGACTTCAGGTTAAGTTTGAGGATATCACACTGCTGCTCACCATGTTGTTTGAGCAGTCTAGTCAAATCCACAACTCTGCCTCACATATTATATGGGTACAGCAGCTCATTATACTGTGTGAGCTGGTGGCTGCTCTTTTATATGCAGAAAACTACACTGCTTGGTCTATAGGTAGAGGAATACATTTCCTGGTCTCACTAGAAGAGTATCTTATTGTAAACAAGATATAGTTTATTGCACTAGTTTATTGCAACTAGTTACAGTTTGCATTGAAATGATAGACATTGTTATGGAGATTTTGAGGACGACCAGATATGAGGTCTTACTCCGAGGCTGTTCTGCCCACAAGTCTAAACAACATCATTGTAACGGCTAATGCTTGCGGTTGTCCTCATTAGTAACCCTCTCAGTTCCATGTACAGCAATTATACACTCAGGTAGTGGAAGAGAAGCTTGCTCATTATCGCCTAGATGTTCTGCTACAAAATATTCCAGTATTGCTGCCTGATAAAGAGTAAAGACTTGAATCAGGGAAACCATATTAACTTCTGAATCTTTAAAAATATGTTAGTATATCAAAACCATTCAAAAGTAAACTTAAGAATGAGCTCAATATTTTATCAATCCATCTCTGAAAATGTACGAGCAAGTGGAGATGGGGACATGACCAGTGATAAGTATGAACTTTATCTGAAGACTTGTGTTGTGGAGCCATGAGTGGGCGTCGATATAATGGCTCTCCTTGAGGGAGCTATCTGTTACACGTTTTCTTAAATAATGATTATAAAGATTATTAGGGAATAAATGTAATTGCCCACATTACTTTCTTCACAAAAGTACTTGATTTCCATTTTAGTAATCTTCAGAGATGCATCTCTGAGAGACTAACAGCTCCTCCAGTGTTTATAGATGCTCAAGACCTCATATCTTAAGAGACCACACTATTAATCATATGCTTTTTTTGGCCCCTGACCTTGTAAGAGAATTCATATGGTCAGTCCACAGTAAATCTTAACCCTCATGTAGACATATCGTAGCACAGTTTCATCTGTTTCAGCCAGACCATAAATTATAGGAATTGTTAAATTCAAAAAACATCGCCTTCCTGTCCTGTCAATTTATTGCAATCAACAATCTTCCCTGAGCCTTTCATTGCAGAGGTGGAGGACTGCAGAGTGAGTGTTGAAAACCCTTCCAGGAATAATTGCAAATTTACAATTTTCACCATGAGATTAAAATGATTAAATATGGCAAGACTGCCAGATGGAAACAACACTAATAAATGTAAAGAAATTTAAATTACTACATAAAAATAACAGAGAAGGAAAACGCATCTATGGATATGCAGCAAACAATGACAGCCAAATGTTCAAACATTTATTTAGCCAGGAGTCACACGCCATCAGGTTATAGACCAAGAGGCTTTCGCCTGATGAAGGAGCAGTGCTCCAAAAGCTTGTGATTTCAAATAAACCTGTTGGACTATGACCTGGTGTCGTGTGACTTCTGACTTTGTCCATCCCGGTCCAATACCAGCCCTTCCACATCATTTTATTTAGCAGTGGAGTGTAAATGTGAAACCTCACAATGTGACTTTATGAACTCTTTTAAATGACTTGAACTAGCATCAGTACTCATCACAATGAATATCAGCAAGGCAAAAATGCCAAGGACATTTATACACAAAGGATTTTTACTGAATGCTTTACAGAACTGAATTAAAAAGTTAAGGCTTTTATAGACAACAGAAAAATGAGCAAAGCACTAGTTCACATGTTTCAGGGTGTGGATGTCATTAGGGCTATAAATAAATATACACAAGTATTATTGATGGCATTAACAAAATAAATGAATGGCATATGAAGATCTGAAAATGACAGGCAGGAAAAGATTTATTCGTCCAGCCAGCTATCTCACAAAGGATTTGTTTAATGTTTATCCATTAATAATGCAAGTCATCTTAAACTCTTTTAATGCAAAATAGAGTCTGATCACGAGTGCTATTATTTAATTAAACTTAATATTACTCCATTTCTTTCTAAAATTTTGCATACCTAACCCATGTCTGCAAACTAAATATTCACATTACAATCACAAGTGCTATGAATGTAACAACATGCAATCGCGTAACATACATGTGATTTCTTTTTGCTTGAATTTTGCTCATCCTTTCTTTGACGATATATTTATTGTTGAGATGTAGTTCTTAAAGTGCCAGACAACTTGCCTCAAAGTAGCCATTCGACCTGTCACTTATCCTCATTAGTCATGGATGAGTCTAGACAGCAAATCTTAATTAGGGACACCACACATTTGGTCGATTCTCTTCTCCAGCCTCCGTGCATCCTGATTCTCTAAATGGGTCACTGGGTGATGATCAGCAATGTAATTCCTCTTTCACATTTCCTCTTCCTAATTCAAGGATCCTGAAACCAATTGCACAGAACAGCTGACTAAATTCAGACCAATTACAGAAGTTGGAATTCTTTGTGTCAGCTGTGGCTCAGTGATAATGAGACTTTTTTAAAAAATGATGTCTGATCAAAGGATAACTCTTCTTTTTATATAAAAAATAGTGCTGTGGGATCTATTTTTCTCACTTTTGAGTCAGAAGGATGCCGGGCAAGTTCCACTCCAGACACTTGAGGACATGACTCAGACTTCAGCGCAGTATTAAGGGAATGCTGCACTATCTGAAGAGCTATGTTTTAGATGAAATATCAAGCTGAGGTTCCATCTGCCCTCTCCGTTGGGTTTAAAAGGCTCATAATACCATTTTAAAAAGAATGGAAGAGCTCTCTCCCATATCCTGGCCATTATTTGTTGTTCAGTAACATCACTAAACAAAACACATGTTCTTTGACTGGCTGCCACTGACAACCACCTGATGAAGGAGCAGTGCTTCGAAAGCTAGTGCTTCCAAATAAACCTGTTAGACTATAACCTGGTATTGTGTGATTTTTAACTTTGTATATCCCAGTCCAACACTGGCACCTCCAAATCATGGTTCCTATAGTACTGTAGTCACTGCACTTTGAAAGTACTGAACTGCTACTTAAATATTTTGGCATAACCTGTTGTCATGCATGACATTATATAAATGCAACTCTTTTGTCTAATCTGTATGACACATGCTAATATATTTCTGTTCATTTACTATATATAATTTTGTATAAATGAATGTAAAACATCATGCAACCTGGTTGTCAGTAATCTGATCTAGTGAAGGAAAGGAGCTAAAATCTACAAGGGTGTCTTAAATGTGGTTTAAAGCACAACCACTTGCATAGTCTACTGATTTAATGCAACCTTTGCTTTCACTGGCACAGATACAGGTTAGCAGCAGATCATAAATTTGTATTTCATAGTGAGAAGCTATTTTGATTTTAAATATACTTTTCCACTGCCAAGTAAAATAGTAGGTCACAAAAAGAAACCCAGTTCTTCAGTCTCTGATGAATAGTGGCTGTGGTAGGGAACCTGTTTTTGAGGTTCAGCTCCACATCTGGCCATAGATTAGGTTACAGCTCTGTCTTATCAAAGCAATGCAGCACAATACCAGTCTTTTTCAGTGCCAAGTGTCTTACAGTTTATTACCATAACAGGTACCAAGGTTTAATATATTCACTAGTTTCACAAGAAGTACTGCTATTAATTGTGTTAGGTTCTTTGTCAATGTGTATCAGTGGTTTTCTAAAACGGAGATTTGAGTCACAGAAGGGGTTAAAGCTTATTTGTAGCTGAAAATTCAATCCATTTCCCCAGTGGCTGACCATCAGCATGTCCATTTTTCCGTTAATAAATCTATTTTATATAGACTTCACAGGGTGAAAAAGACTATGAGTCTCGCAACAGAGCCAACTGATTGACATACACTTCAGTAGGATACTAAGTCACTACCTCAGAACTGTCAGGGCCAATTTTTGCTTCTTGATAGTTGTTTTCTGGAGCAGTCTAGCCTATTTCAGAAGCTACTGCCATGGATATACCATAGTTACCATATCAAATTTGAGGAGACAGTCCTCCTTTTGTTGGCTTACAAAGACTGTAATTATTGACTATAGCAGGCATATTTATATATAGATCCCTCATTACACACCACAATCCTCACAAGATTATTTTAAGAAAATGACAAACTAATGAGTCAATGTTGCAATCACGAGTTTCAATCTATTTTTGAAGGTTTGTGTAAAATTCAGTCTTGTAAGCTAGATGAATTGCTATGTGGGATAGTAGGTGTGGCAGAAAATTGATTAACTCATGAGCTGAAAAAAACTAGCAGGCACTCGCATGAGACTTTGGCTTATTTGCTTCTCTAACTGGTTATCTTCCTGTACCCTTATGTTCTTTCAAAGGTTTTTAGTGAGGCACAATTCTGCCACCGTGCCGCCGGAGACCCGGGTTCAATTCCCGCCTCAGGCGACTGACTTTGTGGAGTTTGCACGTTCTCCCCTTGTCTGCGTGGGTTTCCTCCGGGTGCTCCAGTTTCCTCCCACAGTCCAAAGATGTGCAAGTCGGGTGAATTGGCCATGCTAAATTGCCTATAGTGTTAGGTAAGCGGTAAATGTAGGGGTATGGGTGGGTTGCGCTTCGGCGGGTCGGTGTGGACTTGTTGGGCCGAAGGGCCTGTTTCCACACTGTAATGTAATCTAATTAGTACCCATTACCTTGTAGTACCATGTCCAACTGTGTATTCTTCACCCATGAACTTTCATAATGTTCACTGGGAGGGAAAGATTCAAAACAAAGCATCAGTTTACCCTTGTTTAACCATACAAACATATGCAGTTCCAGCAGGAGATATTATGGCAATAAAGAGAGGGATGTTTTACTTTTCCATCCCACTTTAAATTCGAAGGGTCTGAGAATACTTGTACCCCTGTTGTCAAATTGCTCAGACCATGTACAGACCAAAAACTGAGTATTGGACTTTCCTACGATGTATGGCTCTTTAGGCAATTTCCAAGGTAAATAAACCAATTTCTCACCACCTATAAGTGTCAGGAAAACTTGATATGGAAACCAGGATGGATACAAGACAGATTCAGCTTGCCACTTGTTTGGAACAACATTCATGTTGGACATCAAAAGCCAACATCTCAGGGCACACTCTACAGGCCCTGTCCACACACACTCCACATCCACAGACATTGGCATCCAACATGTGCCAGTCTCTAAGAATGCTCATTTCTGATTTATTTAGAGTTTACTTCTGTACTTCAATGGAGGGTTGCACCCACAACTATCATTGGAATGTCATAGCAAACACACTGTGCTCTCTTCTATGGCTCTCATAGAGCACGCTCACTCAGAACCTATCCAGATGCTCAAAGCATCCATATCTTGCATCACCTTTCCTTGTCCTTTTCTCTTTTGTTTCCTCAACAAGAGATAACAGACTATAGGGTGTTAACAGGTCTATAGGGTGGACCTGACTGGCCATGCAGTCCTTCTTTGGTTATTTAAAATATAGTGAAAGAGGTTGTTTCTGGTGGCCTGGTAAGTCCTACTTTAAGCTGTCAGCGTGAGAAATTGGAAGAGACAGGGAGAACAGGTCAAGCTGCTAGAAGAGGAACGAGGAACGAGGAAGAGGAGAGTCAGAATTAGCTCACCTCCACTAAGGCAATTAAGAAACTATTTTTCTTATCTCAACATAAGAACTCTGCCATTTTTAATGACAAACAGGAATTTCACTCTTTCAATGTGAAGCTAGTTGGTAACCAACAATGTGCTGGTGAATCTCAAATCCAAAATGATGGCTTATGATTCCAGTCCAAAATTCATGCATATGTGCAAAATACACTAAAGATAAGAGGCAAGCTGCCACAGGAAATATTATAGAGTACATTTTTGGCATCATCAAGCAATATCTCTGCTACATGGACCACCTGGAAAAGTACTGTAGTGCGCAGCTGAACAGTTATCAAGACTTGTGGCAGAGCATGCTGCACAACATGGTCATGAAGGTAGAACAGCCATTGCCATTGGATAACAAGTGAGAAGCTGAGGAACCAAAGCATCAAAAAAAAACCAATGTAATGACCAATGTAATTTTCTTCCACTTTCTCTTTGACTTTTTCAACCTCTACTTCTGCTCCCTCCTCCTCCTCTTTCTCATAACAAAAGACATCAGAGATACAAATGCAAATCTAACTTTATGAATTCAGTCATTAAATGAAACATACAAAATTAAACCTAATTATTTGCATTCCCATAATCCCTTGAAGTGGGAGATGGCATGGGGCAGGGTGACACTCGGCACACAGACACACAAGATGGCTGCTGAAACATAAGTTGGCCACTTGACACACAAGATGGTCGCCAGACCACAATATGGAGAGAGACAACAGAACAAATACAGATACTGCCTGGGGCCACCGGAATGCCTGCACAATGCACTCACAACCCAGTTGATTAGTTCAAGGCAGGTGGGGGAGAGAAAAATCACAGTTGACCACTGTGCTGTTGGTGTCTTTCTCTGCCCGGAGCTCTCGTATTTCCTTGTGCAATAAACTCTGTCGTTGAACCCCAACTCTGATTCCGAGGCTGGTGATTTTCCCCACAACGGTCTGCCGTCCTGTGCCCATGCCTATTCCAGAGTTTCTACAGACCATTTCCCAAGGGCTGCAGCATTAGCGATGGAAGCCTAATAACTTTTTCTCATCAATTCGTTCATTGCATGTGAGCATAACTGCAAGGCCAACACTAATTTAACTAACACAAATTGTCCTGGAGAAGGTGGTTGAGGTGTTTTCTTTCATCACTACAATCTGTAAGGTGTACTAAGTCCGGTGAAGCTATACCCATAGCGCTCACGGAGTGCCAGGATTTTAGCCCAGCAATGATGTAATTTCAGGTTAGGATGCTGTGTGATTTGGATGGGAGTTTGGCCATGCTACCATTATAGTAAACCTCTGTTACAATCCGTATACTACAAATATATTCTTCCTCAGGTAAAGTCCAGATCAGCAAGTAAATTCCAGGTCAGTCTCACCTATGCTCTGTACAATTGAAATGAGGCTTCTTCGGTCATGTATTCTCTTGTCCTTAAAGGCTAACACACCATGTCTTTGGAACTGCTTGCTGCAACTGCATGCAAGCTTTCAATGACTTATGAATAAAGACACCAAATCCTTTGGGCATTAACACTTCCCAATTGCTTACCAGTTAAAAAGTACTCTGCATCTCCATTCCTCCTAATGAAATAGGTAACTTCACAATTATCCACATTATGTTGCATCTGCCATGCTTTTGCTCTTTCACTCAGTCTGTCCCTTGGAGGGTCTTCAGATCCACCTCACAATTTACATCCCCAACAAGTTTTGTGTTATCCACAAATTTTGAAATATTACAATCGGGGTTCTCACATGCAAAACATCAACCCAGATTATGCCCTTCTAGTCTCAGCCTGCCAACCTGAGAACGACCCATCTCCTACATCTGTATTCTGCTTGTTAACCAATCCTCAATCCATATTACTATATTACTTCAGACCATATGTTTTAATTTTATTTAGCTATCTCCCATGTGAGACTTTGTTAAAAGCCAACCAAAACTCCAATTACACCACATCCTCTGGAGGCATGGCACAGTGGTTCAGTGGTTAGCACTGCTGCCTCACAGTGCCAGGGACCCGGGTTTGATTCTCAACAGGTCTGGCACCAACTTTAGAGTTAACGCTTTGAGTCTAGTGACTTTTCTTCAGTTTTGAAGATTGGTCACTGGATTCAGAATATTTCCCCTTTAAAAATTTATGTTTGTTCTGCCCATCAGATGACTATTTTCTAAATATTCAGTAATCACATCTTTTATAATACATTCTTGAATATTCCTGATCATTGAGATCAAGCTAAACAACCTGTACTTCCACACTTTCTCTCTCTTATCTTAAACAGGGAGATTACATTTGCCATGTTCTAATCTGTATCCTCAATTAGAGAAATTATAGTTTGAAAGATGATCACTAATGCATCCACTATTCCTTTAACCATGTCTTTCAACACTGTATGGTGAAAGTTATTGGTCCCAGGGATTTGTCAATTCTCAGTCCCAGTCATTTCACCAATTCTACTTTTTTCCTAATGTTAATTTGTTTCAGTTCCTCACGCTCACTAGACCATTGGATCTCATTTATTTCTGGGACACTTTTAGTATCTTCATCCATGAGACAAACACAAAAATCTCAATCTTACTGAATTTTTGAAACCAGTTAAGTATCAATTTTGGCCTGTTTCATGGACCATTTTTCTCAGTGAGGACTAGCATGACTTTTCACGTCATCTTCCTAATGTGCCTCATTGCCTATGCACTGTGTCCCTTTGCAGCCCCACTAGTTGTATCCTCCCAATAGCCACAGGCAGAAGTACTGACCACTCCCAGGATCCTTCACACTGTGCCACACTTAAAGCCCAATCATGCATCTGGTCAAGCACTGTCAGAATTCCTGATGAAGGGCTTATGCCTAAAACATCGACTCTCCTGCTCCTTGGATGCTGCCTGACCTGCTGTGCTTTTCTAGTGCCACACTTTATGATGCTGTTTTGATGGTCCAGAGTAAAGCCAAGCAATGCAGAGAGAGTGTCAATAACCTCTGCACTTCACATTTCTCTACTTTGAGCGACATCTGCCGTGCTTCTGCCCATTAACTTGAAGCGGAAGGTTATCCTTACCAAGATCTCCAACTTTTCCAAATTTCACATCACCCGCAAAAGTTATGATACTGGATCCTTACGCCCAAGTCTAGGTCATAAGCAAAAATTAATTGGGCCCACAATTGAACCTTAGAGAACATGACAACAAACCACCTCCCAGTCTAAAAGACTCCACTCTCCACCACCATTTGGTTCCTGTCAATGAATCAATTTTTTATTCTTCCTCCCACATTCTTTTTAACTCCCTTAAGAGGAGTTAATCACCTTAATAAGCCTCTGGTATAACATTTTGTAAAATGCCTTTCAAAAGTTCCCATTTGCAACATAAACTGCAGTGCCTTCATTAGCCATTTCTGTTACAACATCAAAACAAAAGGATCCTGGGTAATCCAAGATGGAGGACAGGAAAAGGTTCTGGCTGTAACAAGCTGCTTCTTTTTTGAGGTATTTTAGGCATTGGAGGTGATTTCCTCAAATTCCAGGAGCAGCAATTACTGTTTTATATGCTGTTGCATTGTTTTGGAACGTTGGAGAAAAAAACGTCAAAACAACAACTGTTTTAAAAGGGAAAGGAACAGAAAAGGAAAAACATGGTGAGGTCAGTACAGGAGAGAGAGAAAGAGAGAGAGAGAGACAGAAAGAAACCCACACTACTAACTGATACAGCAGTGAACCTGTACAGTTACTGCCTTTGCTGTTTGAAGTCATGTATTGCTAGACATTGGAGTGCACCTGGGAAAATTAACAAACAGTGAAATTCATAACTAATCTTGGAGGAACCTGTTTGGGACAGGTCACAGCACAGAAACAGATAAGTGAATATTTTAAGCATGGCCTTACGTGAGTATAGTGGCTTCCTTTTTGAGTATATGTTTTATTGAGATATGTCTCTTAATTAAACTTAAAAATTTAAGCCATAAGTATTAATTTAAACTGGAGCATTGCTTTGTAGTGGAATAAGACAGTGCTATTTTCTGGGTCTGTAGATTGAAAGAAGCAAAAATGGCCTTTATAGAGTGATATGCTCTTCGCATTGAATGTGGGAGTTTAGGAAGCGTTTACGTGTTACTGAGGATTATATCTGTAATAAATGCCATTGGTTGTGAATCCTATCAGATCGAATGGATTGGTTGGAGACACAGAGGCAATGAGGAATTTACAAGAGCAAGGGGATGTGATGAATGGCAGTTATAAGAAGGGGGAAAAGTTGCAGATACAGTCACATAGCTGTGTTAACTCCAAGAAAGGTAAGAGAGGTAGGCAGGTAGCACAGTAATCTTCTGTGGCTAACCCCATTTCAAACAAGTATGCTATTTTGGAAAATGTAGGGGGTGATGGATTCTCAGGGGAACTTAGCACGAACAGCCAAGTTTCTGATATTGAGACTGGCTCTAATGCAATGAGGGGTATGGCAGGTTCCAAGAGATCGATTGTGTTAGGGGACTCTCTAGTCCAAGGTTCAGACAGATGTTTCTGTGGCCAGCAGCGAAAAATCAGAATGGTGTATTGCTTCCCTGGTGCCAGAATCAAGGATGTCTCAGAGAGGGTGCAGATGTTCTCAAGGGGGAGAGGGGCCAGTAGGAAGTCATTGTACACAATAGAACCAACGCTATAGGAAAGGAAAAGGTTAAGATTCTGAAGGGAGATTACAGAGATTTCGGCAGGAATTTAAAAAAGAAGTCCTCAAGAGTAGTAATATCTGGATTACTCCCAGTGCATCGAGCTAGTGAGGGCCGGAATAGGAGGATAGAGCAAATGAATGCATGGCTGAGGAGCTGGTATATGGCAGAAAGATTCACGTTTTTGGATCATTGGAAGCTGTTTTGGGGTAGGAGTGACCTGTACAAGAAGGACGGATTGCACCTAAATTGGAAGGGAACTAATATAATAGTAGGGAGATTGCTAGAGCTGCTCAGGAGGATTTAAACTAATAAGGTGGGGGCATGGGACCTAGAAAGATAGTGAGGAAAGATTTAAATCTGAGACTAGTACAGTTGAGAACAGAAGCGAGTCAAAAGGTCAGGGCAGGCAGGGACAAAGCAGAGAACAAGGTAGGGCTGATAAATTAAACTGCATTTCTTTCAATGCAAGGGGCGTAACTGGGAAAGCAGATGAATTCAGGGCACGGTTGGGAACATGGGACTGGGATATCATAGCAATTACAGAAACATGGCTCAGGGATGGACAGGACTGGCAGCTTAATATTCCAGGACACAAATGCTACAGAAAGGATAGAAAGGGAGGCAAAAGAGGAGGGGGAATGGTGTTTTTGATAAGGGATAGCATTACAGCTGTACTTATGGAGGATATTCATGGAAATACATCCAGGGAAGTTATTTGGGTGGAACTGAGAAATAAGAAAGGGATGATCACGTTATTGTGATTCCATCATAGACCCTCTAATAATCAAAGGGAAATTGAGAAACAAATTCGTAAGAAGATCTCAGTAGTCTGTAAGAATAATAGGGTGGTTACGGTAGGGGATTTTAACTTTCCAAACATAGACTGGGACTGCCATAGTGTTAAGGGTTTGGATGGAGAGGAATTTGTTAAGTGTGTACAAGAAAATTTTCTGATTCAGCATGTGGATGTACCTACAAGAGAAGGTGCAAAACTTGACATACTCTTCGGAAGTAAGGCAGGGCAGGTGACTGAGGTGTCATTGGGGGAGCACTTTGGGGCCAGCGACCATAATTCTATTAGTTATAAAATTGTGATGGAAAAAGATAGACCAGATCTAAAAGTTGAAGTTCTAAATTGGAGAAAGACTAATTTTGATGGTATTACATGGGAACTTTCAAAAACTAACTGGGGGCAGATGTTCGCAGGTAAAGGGATGGCTGGAAAATGGGAAGCCTTCTGAAATGAGATAATGAGAGTCCAGAGACAGTATATTCCTGTTAGGGTGAAAGGAAAGGTTGGTAGCTATAGGGAATGCTAGATGACTAAAGAAATTGCATGTTTGGTTAAGAAAAAGAAGGAAGCATATGTCAGGTATAGACAGGATAAATCGAGTGAATCCTCAGAAGAGTATAAAGGCAGTAGGAGTGCACTTAAGAGGGAAATCAGGAGGACAGAAAGGAGACATGAGATAGCTTTGGCCAATAGAGTTAAGGAGAATCCAAAGGGTTTTTACACATACGTTAAAGACAAAAGGATAACGAGGGAGAAAATAGGGCCCCTCAAAGATCATCGAGGTGGCCTTTGTGTGGAGCGCAGGAGATGGGGGAGATACTAAATGAATATTTTGCATCAATATTTATTGTGGAAAAGGACATGGTAGATATAGAATGTGGGGAAATAGATGGTGACATCTTGAAAAATGTCCATATTACAGAGGAGAAAGTGCTGGTGTCTTGAAACGTATAAAAATGGATAAGTCCCCAGGACCTGATCAAGTGAATCTAGAGCTCTGTGGAAAGCTAGGGAAGTGATTGCTAGGCCTCTTGCTGATATATTTGTATCATCAATAGTCACAGGTGAAGTGCCTGAAGACTGGAGGTTGGCCAACGTGGTGCCACTATTTAAGACGGGTGGTAAGGACAAGCCAGGGAACTATAGACCAGTGAGCCTGATGTTGGTAGTGGGCAAGTGTTGGAGAGAATCCTGAGGGACAGGATATACATGTATTTGGAAAGGCAAGGACTGATTAGGGATCGTCAACATGACTTTGTGTGTGGGAAATCATGTCTCACAAACTTGATTGAATTTTTTGAAGAAGTAACAAAGAGGATCGATGAGGGCAAAGTGGTAGACATTATCTATATGGATTTCAGTAAGGCGTTTGACAAGGTTCCCCATGGGAGACTGGTTAGCAAGGTTAGCTCTCATGGAATACAGGGAGAACTAGCCATTTGGATACAGAACTGTCTCAAAGGTAGAAGACAGAGGGAGGTGGTGGAGGGTTGTTTTTCAGACTGGAGGCCTGTGACCAGTGGAATGCCATAAAGATCGGGTCCACTACTTTTCATCATTTGGATGTGAGCATAAGAGGTACAGTTAGTAAGTTTGCAGGTGACACCAAAATTGGAGGTGTAATGGACAGTGAAGAGGGTTACCTCAGATTACAAAAGAATCTGGACCAGATGGGCCAATGGGCTGAGAAGTGGCAGATGGAGTTTAATTCAGATAAATGCGAGGTGCTGCATTTTGGGAAAGCAAATCTTAGCAGGACTTATACACTTAATGGTAAGGTCCTAGGGAGTGTTGCTGAACAAAGAGACCTTGGAGTGCAAGTTTATTGCTCCTTGAAAGTGGAGTCACAGGTAGATAGGATAGTGAAGAAGGCGTTTGGTATGCTTTCCTTTATTGGTCAGAGAATTGAGTACAGGAGTTGTGAGGTCATTTAGCAGCTGTACAGGACATTGGTTAGGCCACTGTTGGAATATTGTGTGCTATTCTGGTCTCCTTCCTATCAGAAAGATGTTGTGAAACCTGAAAGATTTCAGAAAAGATTTGCAAGAATGTTGCCAGGGTTGGAAGATTTGAGCTAAAGGAAGAGGTTGAATAGGCTCGGGCTATTTTCCCTGGAGTGTCAGAGGCTGAGGGGTGACCTTATAAAGGTTTATAAAATCATGAGGGGCATGGATAGGACAAATAGACAAAGTCTCTTCCCTGGGGTGGGGGAGTCCAGAACTAGAGGGCATAGGTTTATGGTGAGATGGGAAAGATATAAAAGAGCAACTGTTTCATGAAGAGGATGTTACGTGTATGGAATGAGCTGCCAGAGGAAGTGGTGGAGGCCAGTACAATTGCAACATTTAAGAGGCATTTGGATGGGTATATGAATAGGAAGAGTTTGGAGCGATATGGGCCGGATGCTGGCAGGTGGGACTAGATTGGGTTGGGATATCTGGTTGGTGTGGACAGGTTAGACCGAAGGGTCTGTTTCTGTGCTGTACGCTCTACGACTCTATGACTCTAAGTCAGTTAGACATGATTTATCTTTAATGATTCCATGCTGGTTCTCTTGATTTCCAAATGAGAGTGCATTTTATCCATGATTATTATTATCAATAATTTCCGCAAAACTGATATTGTGCTGACTGATCTGGATTATCAATCACCCGATGAAGGAGCGTCGCTCCAAAAGCTAGTGTGCTTCCAATTAAACCTGTTGGACTATAACCTGGTGTTGTGTGATTTTTAACTTTGTACACCCCAGTCCAACACCGGCATCTCCGCATCATGGATTATCTTGGTTTATGTCCCCACCTGCTTTCTGGAATAGTATTACAACATTAGCGACTCTCCAGTCCTCAGGTGCTGCCCCTGTAAACAATGACATTTAAAGATTGTGATCAATGCATCTGGAGAGAAACCAACTTGTGTGTATAAATTACATATGATATAAAATAACAAAAGATGTTTAAGCAGAACTTCCATCCCTGAATTTAGCTGACATTCACAAATGGCAATCTAATATGAACCCAACAGCTAAATTATAGCCCTGACTCAATCCAGAAACCTGTTCTATACTGAAAATAGAAAACAAGCTTATCAATCACTGACAAAGGCCTTACAATGCTATAATATTTATGACACAATGCTATTTGCCTTCAGGTGGAATGTTTAGATCAGCTATAATATCTCTCATCTAATGTCATACAACCTCAGCCTTGCAACCAAATTCAACTGGCCAACATCAACTGAGTCTCAGCCCTTTAAATTGTTCCCATTATTCAATGCAGTATCCTTGATGATTCAAAATCAAGGACTTCATAGGTTACCCTATCAAGCCTCAGGATGAAAGTTGTAACATTATCTTGTAACAGTCAACAACACAGTTAATGTACACCCACTGTGAGCAAAGCTATCATTCTTTATGTATTGTTAATAAATCCAGCCTCATCCAAGTTCTAAAGGAGGATCTAATGCTCAACGTGTCCAGTTCTATGAAAACTAAGCCTTCACCCTTGAATCTCAGGAACTAAATGGTAACTTCTCACATGAGCAGTTTTGAAGTATATATGAGCAGACTTGTTAGTAAGTCATCAAGATCTAGAAGGCATCCTTAAAGGTCATATGATTCTGTGATTGGAAAATGTTGAAACCTCAATTGTTATCTTCATAATCACATTCTAGGCAAGATTACATAAAGGTACATGGTATGGTCAATGTGGTTCTATCAGAAAATGTTAATGGTTGCCCTATATTGTGATTTAAATAAGCTTCTGTCATGTATATTTAAAACTGTCTCTCTGTAGCGTTAATTATCTCAGCCCACAGGGAGAAGAAGTAGCTCCCTAGCTCGGGAAAGGAATGAAAGCTTGCACATTGACAGTTATGATGGCTGTCACTGCTTGTCCAGATTTCTTGTAAAATTTACATTGAAAAACAGCTCAGAAAGAGAATCAATGTTCGCATCCAATTTGCCACATCTAGAGTGTTAACATTTTATAAATTACCCACCTCCACTTCAGTAAAAAAGATTAATAGGAGTCACAACAAAGTATACTGATTACTACTTAAGCACTTAGTTAAGTTTGCTTATTCAATTATTCACATTTGGCCAAAATAAGGTGACTGCCATTTTCACTTTAAAGAATATGCTCTGATCAATCGATCATTTCAGATTGTGTTGTGTTATATCTCATCTCAGCTACAATTATTGCTGAAATTCTTCCATTGAAATTAGACACAGGTAGCTTGCAACCATGATGTTTGGAAATGTTCATTTAATTTTGAATGGATATGAATGTTCCTTATGAATTATTGTGTATGTTAACCCTTTCATTTTTTCATCAATTTTCTCTCATCTTCCACCCTCCAGAATGTGATTGTCTTCTATCTAGTAGTCTGACCAATTATACAGAATTAATTGAGAAAACAAGTGCTTTTTAATAAAACGG
This sequence comes from Chiloscyllium plagiosum, assembly GCF_037043375.1. NCBI lineage: Eukaryota > Metazoa > Chordata > Chondrichthyes > Orectolobiformes > Hemiscylliidae > Chiloscyllium > Chiloscyllium plagiosum. Next base: position 50,288,817 of record NW_028270155.1, on the reverse strand, counting down.
TTGTCTTAAGTGCTCCCTCTAATATTATTCAAAACAATTGTGAGTAATTAATGAATCCTCCTCAGCCATGAAAATCAATGACCCTTTTGTTGGTCCATACATTAGTGCATCTGAAGAAGGCATCGTCATACAAGGGTAGGAATTCTGAATGTCAAGAGTTACCATAACTTCAACCTTGTAGGGAGCTAGTGAATGATCATGGCAGACCCAATGGTGCAGGCCTCCATTACAGCATGGATTTCTGAAGATTTCTCATCAATTTTGAGGTTTTGATTGGAACCTGTTTTGTACAGATGGCCTTGGTTGAAATTTTACCAATTGCTATGCATCCACTGTCAGGACAAAATGTGGATCCTGAGTCCCTGATGAGATTGCAGGGGGAGGGAGGGAGGGACCACCTCCACATTTAGGCACCCTCAATGGGCCAGTGAGAGTTTTGACTTAAATGCCAGGATCTGGTGGACAAGTCTTAGTATTCACTGGGGAGAAAGTGAGGTCTGCAGATGCTGGAGATCAGAGCTGAAAATGTGTTGCTGGAAAAGCGCAGCAGGTCAGGCAGCATCCAGGGAACAGGAGAATCAACGTTTCGGGCATAAGCCCTTCTTCAGGAATGAACTGGGGTGAATGTCTCAACCATGCCCTTGAAACTGCAGGGACGGTCATTGCTGTTGGGCCCCTGCCTGAGGACATAGAGTCTCCAGGAAGAAAGACCAACTCAAATACACTGGAAAACCTCTGGATATTTTCTTTATATTGTTGGCAGTCTCCCCTTCCAGCCCAGGATCCAGTAAAATGCTGGTGGAAAATAAGATGGCCCTTAATACGTCAATTGATTCAATTAATTAGATACCTGTCTCCACTCCACACCTTTCTGAATATCCAAAGCAGCAAGAAGATACAAGCTTTTCTTTAGGCACTATTTCTTTCCAATCTACTTGCCTCCCAGCCTGTCTCTGCAGGGCTGATAAAATTCCAGCCCTTGCCAAGGATGAAAAGTGCTACTACATCTTACCTGTCAGTCAATAATTGATGCTTTATGTCATTGTGTATGGTGAATGCCCTAAGTGGACTCCAGCAACATAGGCACCTGTATTTTTAGGCAATAAACACTTGCCACACCTTGAAATGTTCACAGGAATCAGGTACAGAAATTCACAGCAGGCTCAATCCTTGGGTTGGCATGCTGGCTCAGTGGTTAGCACTGCTGCCTCACAGCACCAGGGACTCAGGTTTGATCCTAGCCTTGGTGATTTGTGGAGTTTGCACATTCTCTTTGTGTCTGTGTGGGCTTTCTCCAGGTGCTCTGGTTTCCTCCCACAGTCCAAAGATATGCAAGTTAGGTGAAATAGCCATGCTTTATGGATACATTCCATAGTGTTCTGGGATGTGTAGGTTAGGTGCATTAGTGAGGGGTAAATATAGGATGGTCTGGGTGGGTTACCTTTTGGAGGGCTTTTGTTGGGCTGAAGGGCCCGTTTCCACACTATAGGGATTCTGTGGTGTAATTGTCTAGATTAAAGGCTGTGTGGACTCTTAGGATCAGTGTTTAACTTCAGGCCTAAGTTATGAACATTCTATGATCTGATTTTATCTCTTTGTTTTGAATTGATTTGGTTAAACCATACATTAAGGAAAGTCTTATTATAAAATCTACTGAACAGTCTGATTATAAAATCCTGTAATGTGAAATATGTTTACATTGCCCAGTCAGGCAGAGATTTCTTAATTATAATAACTCACTGTGTAAAAGAAAAACGTTTAATCTCTGCTGCCATTCTTTTGACATTATCTTATATCTGTGCACTTTGGTCACGGACAAGTCATATTTACTTCATTAAAATCCCTATAATTTTGAACATGTCCCTCAACCTGAAAAGAACAATTCCCATTTTTCTAGTCTTACCATCTAACTGAAATTCCTCAGCTCTAGAATTATTCTGGAGAATTTCCTTTACACCCTTTCCAGGTCTCGGTTAAAAATCACACAACACTAAGTTGCAGTCCAACAGATTTATTTGGAAGCACTGGACTATAACCTGGTGTTGTGTGATGTTTGATTTTGTTCATCCCAATCCAACACCAGCACCTCCAAGTCATGGTTTCCAGGTCTAGACATCCTTAAATAAAAGCAAAGTATTGTGGATGCTGGATATTTGAAAAAAAAATACAGAAAATACTGGGAAATTTAATTGTAGGCTTGTTGAGAGAAAAGTAAGTTTAGGATTTAATTTCTATATGACTTTTTATCATCCATAGAGGAATCATATTGGACTCAAAACATTATAGTGAGGACGATTGTCAGAGGATACAGCAGGATATAGATCAGTTTGGAGGCATGGGCAGAAAAATGGCAGATGGAGTATAATCCAGACAAACATGAGGTGATGCATTTTAGAAGGTCAAGTACAAGTGGAAATTATACAGTGAGTGGCAGAACCCTTAGGAGTATTGATATGCAGAGGGATTTGTGTGTGCAGATCCACAAATTACTGAAGGTGGCAGTGCAGGTAGGTAAGGTAGTAAAAAAGGCTTATGGCATGCTTACACTCAATGTCCCTTCCCATTAAAGCAAGCGTAAACAAGTTAGGCAGCAGCTTTATAGTACTTTAGTTGGGGCACCCTTGAAATATTGTGTACAGTTCCAGTCACCACATTGCCAAAAGGATGTGCATGCTTTGGAGAGGGTACAGAAAAGGTTTACCAGGATGTTGGCATGGGGAATTTTAGTATGAAGAAAGGTAGGATATTCTGGGTTTGTTTTCACTGGAATACGAGAGGTTGAGGGATGACCTAATAGTAATTTATAAGGTTGTGAATGGCATGGAAAGAGTGGAAAGTAAGAGGCTTTTTCCGGTGTGGAGGAGTCAATTACTGGGGGACACAAATTCAAGGTGCAGGGATGGGGAGTTAAAAAAAGATGTGCGAGGCAGGTTTTTCACAAAAAGGGTGGTGAGCGTCTGGAATGCACTGTCAGAAGATTTGGTGGAAGCAGACACAATAGCAGCATTCAAGAAGTACCTGGTTGAATACATGAATAGGAAGTGAATAGAGAAATATTGATCCCATAAGTGAAGACAGTTTTAGTATTGAAGGGCAAAATGTGTCGGCGCAGGCTTGGGAGCTGAAGGGTCTGTCTCTGTGCTGTTTTGTTCTTTGTTCTTTACTTATTATTCTCCCTCCACAGATGCCTCTAGACTTGTTGAGTTTCTTCAGCACCATTCCAGTTTAATTTTGAGACAGCTTTCCGGTGTTGTGGTATCCCAAATACCTCTTGAAAATACTCAGTGTATGGAATTGCCCTCTGTGCTCTATGCATATGTGCACCATATGGCATGGCAATGAGCCATACAATTTATAAAGTTCCTATATTTGATCCTTGAGATTGCTGATCTACTGCCTTGATAGCAATGGTGAGAGTACAATTGTTTCAACCCTTCCTGGCAGCACACATGCTCATTAGCCATCAGAGAGCCTGACAAGATAATTAGACAACTGGAGCCAGAAACGATGTATACTTTTGAATCATCGAGGTTAAAACAATGAATTCATTATGAGATGCTGTTCGTTTTGAGAGCTTATTAATGATGCAATTTGAAGAAAATCTTCTTTGAGGAGGAAAGTGTACATGACTACTTGAAGTGAGGCCACATTTACACAGTTGCGACAATGCAAGAACCAAGCAGGTTTGACGCAGGTTCTAGGTGTGTTTTGTTTTTGTGTCCAACGTTTTGTGGGCTACAAGGATTCCATGTGGAATGTGTTCGCCTAGGCTCAACTCTCTACCATGAGCATAAGTCCACAACAGAAAATGACCCATGAGTTGTCAGAGAATAATAGTCTAATCTGTTACTTAAAATAAGCATGGGGTTAGGTCAGAGCACTCAGACCAACTGGCCAAGCTGTACCTAATTTGATTTGCTGGCACTGAGTGATAAAAGTCTCCAAACTTTCCATTTTTCAGCTCAAATGTATTTCATTTTCATGCATACAATATTTATCTTATGGAGAAAAATGTGACGAGAATGATCAAAGAGTTTACTGACAACTCCAATGCGTAAGAGTCCTGGGGCAAAAGAAGTCACTCCTCATTTGGTGAGTCAGAGTTTTTATTGAAATGTAGAACTTCGTCCAATTAATGTGTTTTTTTATTATTAAAAACATTTACTTAAGTTTTAAGGAGAAAAACCAACAGAACTAGCCAACAGAGCAACAAAGAGCTTTAGCATATCTCAAAAGTGTTCAGGAAGAAAACACAGGAGAAAAATGAATAATTGAAAACAGAAGATTAACCATGTTAGTTATAAGTTGTTTTATTTCCCAGCTTACCTTGCCTGGAAAATAACTTGCCCCCCAGCAATACAGTGAGTGGAATATTCTAGCCCTGAGCAGTCATACCTTTCACTCATAACTCCTCCTCACTAGTGAGATGTCCTTTATATAAATAATCTAGTTTACATTCTGTAGATTCTAATATCACAACCCTCTGAATTTCAATGAATATCCAACTCACAATGCCGCAGAGTATAAGATTATTAAGTAACTGAAACCACACAATATTGAGTTTGAATGGAATGAGACTAATGGTATGTTAAATCACAAGTACTCCAAGTGACAGTGAATATTGGAACTGGATGAAAAGTGAGAGTGGTGTGAAATAGAATGTAGTTTGATTATGATAATAATGATGTTTCAGCATGCTTAATGCTGAAATAGGAGACTTACAGCTGATTAAACTGTGAAGCACAACTAATTAGGACTTCAATCAAGCTGAAGTCCCCAAACCAGGTATTAAACTAACTCAAATATTCCTCATCATGGTCATTTGAAGAATGTGGCTATTACCACACATTAATATCCACTATTTTACCACTCAAAACATTGGTATATAGTACTCAAAGCACTATACAATAAACAAGCAACACTTATTTTTGACACACCTGATATTGCATTCAATTATTAATGAAACTATTATTGTGATTTGGTGAACTGGCACAAACCTAAAAAACAGCTGGCCAAAATGTTAATTTTTGAATTCTCTGAGTATCAGGAAATAAATTGTATTCCAATGTAATCTAAAGGGTGTGTAGTCAGATAAAGAGTATTACATGAAAATCCGTAGGTCCTAGAAATTGTTCCACATATCATAAAGTATTCTGAGTGAAACCTGCAGAGAATTGTGTGTGAGTGAATATAAATGGCTATTCACTTTTTGCTGGGAGCTTTGCTTGAGTGGGAAACCATTTGAATCCTGGTGGAACTCAATAGATATAATGTTCTTTTAAACTGTCTGACACACAGCTCCCTTTGGCTTAATGGTGAATGCAGCACATGGTCTGGTCTAGATATCAGGACATTTCCAAATTTGATTCCCACATGGTGGCAAAGCTGATTCCAGCAGTAGTGAACTAAAGTCAGTTTGGAGAATATTGCATGATTGTTTGCTGTTACCAGTAAATAAAATAAAATTCACCCTGTTTATATCAGGGTGAGGATAGGACTTAGATGATCTGTGCTGACTAGTAAAACAGGCTCAGCACCCAAGGGCTAAGGACAAAGCAAAAACAAACAAGGTAACTGAACATAATCAATGTTCTGTGATCTACAACGGTAAGTATATATGCAGGGAGATAGACCTGAATCTAATTCTGTCCACCAACAATTGTTTGCCTGGTCTAATTCAATAACAAGAAGTTGCATTTATATAATGCTATTATTGTAAGGAATTTCCAAATGCAGAGACATAGTTAAACAAAATAGGCATTGAAGGTCTCAATCATAATGATAACGAAATTCCAGAATGTTCTTATACTTTTGTTCAAGGCAAAATCAAAGGGATATGTTAGAGAAAAGGCAAGTTTTTTTTGGACTCTGAAATGATGCTGAATTTGTGAGAGTTTTAGCTGGAGAGAGTGAAGCCAAATGGTGTTTTATGTGGTCAAACCAAATCTGGTAGCAGACAACTATATATCCTTCTTCTTAAACACTTCTTCAGGATTGAGAAAGACTTGTTTCCAATCCAGCTGTAAGATGAGTTATAAGATGGCTGATTAGCACAATGCATGATCTGCATATACTGCTAAGTGGGGGTAGAAAATGCTTGAAGGTTTGGATAGATGGGTTGATTGGAGGTTGATGTGTTTCCTCCGATGCTTAGATTTCATCTCTGCGCAATCCTGCTGATGTCTTTCGATATGTTCAGTGCTTTCCCAAATAAGCTTTTCACATTTAGTCAGTCCTAACCCTGGTTCTCCCATGATTCTACAGGTATGTTTAACCTCTTCAGGAATGCTTTGTGCATTGCCACCATCCACTTGGGATTTTCATGGCGTGACCAAGTTCCAAGTAAACAGTCGTTTTGAGTGTTTGGTGTCAGGCATACAAATAACTAAACCAGTAGTGTGCATGATAGAGACAGTGATACTTTGGGAACGTGATTCAGGATGTGTGGAATAAGACTAAGATTTTTAATTCCGGTTCTAATGAAATGAAGTTAAAGGAAACAGACTGTGAAAGACAAAAAATCCAGCACTGTAGTACTGCATGGAATAAATGCACTATTTATTAAACATTTTTTCAACATGAGAAACAAAGATTATTCTGCAGCAGTTTTGCTAAATTAAAATGATAAACACAAAAAAACAGCCAAGCCTGTTAATCGAAAATGTATGACATGATTTGACAATTCTAATTTTCCACTTTGTGCTCTGGAGTCATTTATTTAAACATTGCATTGATAGTCGAGTAGTGTGAAACAGAATTTTTAGACTGAATATGAAAAAGAAACATCTGAATATAACCTGCTTAACAAAGGCAACAGCAAATAATACTGGTTTGTAGTATAATGTAGATTTAGTTACTAAATGGCAACAATCAATGAAGTATAAGGTTGATCTGAGAAGGCAGTCAAGCCGGGACTTGTTCTGAGTGTTTGGGTGAGGTTGAATTATCCCATTCTTTTCAGTTGTGTTTTTCTGTGATCTACCAGTCAAGTATGTGATTGGATTTCATCTCAACAAAACCTTAAATTACACACCTATTGTGTCTCAGCTAAGCCCAGTTTCACAGCAGTGCAGAAGGTTCCTGACTGTTCTTTCGGATGCTCTTCGATCTGTCCCCTGCTATCACACCCAGGTTGTTGAATGAATAATAGGATTAGAAACCCTCATCTACGAAATGCTGTAATTGTCACATTTGGTGGGCCGACAAAAGCAATAGGTGATGGATAGGTGCCGCACAATGGAAAGACATATGTTCAGCTTGCACAAACCAAAGGAACTTCCCTAACAATAGAACTGAATGGAGTCTGACTGTTCTTAAATTGACAAACAATTTCAAGGTAAATTTCAAGCTTTCTAATTACATCCCAGAGCGCAAGCTCTCAGGAATCAAACATAACAAGTAATATTTGTCTCACAGCTTCTCTTGTTTTAGATTGCTACAGATGCTGCATGTCAACACTGGGAGGCTTCTTTCCAGTGGCCTTTCACATCATCACTTCAAAAATGTCTCAAACTGCTCCACAGATGTTGTGTAGCATGTTAGCATTTGCTCTCTCCTTTGCTTTGTTAGTAGCAGCCTTATTTTAATTATAACAGTGTGCATTGCATATTGTGAGAGGCACCAGCTCTGACCACCATATAAAAAAGACATTTAACTCAGGAAGCAGCTGGTGACCCTTCCTGCTCCCTTATTCCTCAGCATCTCTTTCGACTATTAACACTTGAAGGGTGTAGCCTCTCGATCCCAGTTGTATGTGTTCTGCATCCATTTTCTGCAATACCTGCCACGGGCGCATACTAAGGAACTGCTGGTGGGAATTCTCTCTTTTATTTTGTACTTCTCCTCAGGCTTAGCTTTGCCACTGACTTCTTGAATTTTCATCTAATCCAGTTAAAACATGCGAAACCAATTCAAACTGTATTAGCTATCCCCATTGGCAAAGCTGTGTACATTGCAGTAAGAATGGACACCAGATGACCCCTTTTTTCACCTGACAGTTCCCTTGTCAATTTTGTATCCAGATTGTGGAATACATTGGAAACCTTGCCAGCATGTACAAACGATAGTGCTGCAGGGTCATTTTCTTCCTGAGTGTGTTGTCACCACATCACTCCCCAGCTACAGGACAAATTTGAGCCCTTATTCTGTTTATTTGCCATGAATACTCATCTTAGCTCTGTTTTGTTTCAAGTTTCATATTCACAAATGTGAAAGACCATGGAACAAGTACAAATCAATTATGGTCTGCAAAGCAATTACAAGGGAAAACATAATGATACTCCATTGTAATTTTGACACCATTTCTACCAATGAGGAAACAAGAATATTTATGTTAGTGTGTTTATTTAACTTCATAGCCAAAACACAAAGAAAGATGAAAAAGAGAAACCAGGGAATTATAAATCAGTTAGCCTGACATCTGTTGCTAGGAAATTACTAGAGTCCATAATTAAGAATAAGATGACTAAACACATTGAAAAGTTTCAGCTGATCAGTGAAAACCAGCATGGACTGTTAAAGGCAAAGTCACGCCTGAAGCAGCTGATAGAAGCTTTGCAAAAATGACTAAAGTAGTTGCAAGGGGAATGTCTAATGACATTCTGCCCTGAAAAGGGATCACTGGGCTTGAAATGTTAACTTTGTTTTCTCTTCACAGATGTTGCCAGACTGCTGAGTTTCTCCAACAATTTCGGTCGTTGGTTGTTTCAATGTCTAATACAGTTACTTACATCGACTTCCTGAAGGCATGTGATACATGTTCTTCATAAGAAAATGCAAGTTAAATTGAGACTCATAGAACTGAAAAGTTGAGAAGATCAGCTGAGTGACACGAGACAGAGAATAGGGATAATGTACAAGTACTCAAGTTGGCAGGATGTGACCACTGGTGTCAATTACAGATTGCATTTATTAAAGACTTAGAGGTTGAGATAGAAACCTCGTGCCAAACTTTGCTAATGACACAAAAACAGGCAACATTGTGGATGGAAGGGTAAAATTATAAAGTGATGTTAATAGATTAACTGAACGGCTATATCTGAGCCAAATTGATTTCAATGTTGGCAAACATGAGGCTATTCATTTCGAACAAAAACAGTAGAACAAAGTACTTTCTAAATGATGGAAATTGGAAAAAGTGGTGTTCTGAAGAGACTTAATAGATCATTAAATTTTAAGAACAGGTATAGAAATTAATTAAGTGGGTAATGGGATGTTGGCCTTTTATACATAAGGAACTAGAAATTATGATTTTGGTGCCATTCCTTGGCTAAGCAGTGCTCTGGATTGACTGAACCTGTGGTATCTTGAGCAAGACATGGCGTCACACTTTAGGATGAATATGCTGACCTCGACGGGAGTGCAATATCGATTTACCAGAACAGTACTGGACTTCAAGCTTTAAAAAGTAGGGGTGTATTCCCTGTAATTTAGAAGGTTAAAGGGCAAATTAATTGGTTTTCAAGATCAGCTGGGATCTGATAGAGGGAAACCTTTCCCTTGATTTCAGGACTCTAGGAATAGGCTGCATAACCTTAAAGTTAGAGACAAATATTTCAAGGATGAAATTAGGAAATGATACTAGCATTAAATGTAGTGGCAATTCTCATTTCTCCATCCCAAACTGTAATTGATTCTAGATCTAATTTTAAACCTGAAATTGATAAGATTTTGATTAACAGAAGGTATTAAGGGATATGGGGTATATGGAGTTAGGTGACAGATCAGTCATGGTCTAATTAAATGGCAGTATAGACTCCAGTGGTTAACTTGAATATTCCTGTTCCTTTTTTTTGTTTTCACCGAACCCAGTAGGTGATCTAAGTACATAATTGCATCCAAAATTGTGCTGATGTTAAGAAATATTTTCTTTTCTCAGCAATTCAGAATACCACAGTAATTAAAATGGGTCTCAGTTTTTGTAATCAACCAATACATCTAACATCTAAACTAACATTATGACTATTTTACTTTCAATAAGAGACAAAGCTACTGTTATCATTCAGGATGAATCTACCTTCAGTGCCTAAATTATTTGTAACATTGCAAACAGCTTATTTAACTTGCCTTGTTCTTTGATTTAATTTTCTAAATTCAATAAACAGCTTCTTGCCAAGAATAGACCTGATTTGAACCTCTCTCCTAACTGGTGGAAAATAAATTAGCCTGACAGCATGTTGTTGTTAAATGCAAATTTGAGCTTCGTAAAGACATGTAAAGACAATTCAATTACATAGAGGTTATTGCTTAGACTTCCAAACATGTTCTACATTTTTGTGGACCAGTTGCATACATCATTGAGGCTTTTAGCCACTTACTTATGTGATCTATCCATAATGACACTACCAAGTGCAGTTTAGTAAGTGCCATCATACAGTCATACAGCATGGAAGCAGACCCTTCAGTCCAACTTGGTCACACTGACCAGACATCCCGATTTGACCTAGTCTTATTTGCCAGCATTTGCCCCATAACCCTCTAAACCTTCTTATTCATATACCCATCCAGATGCCTTTTACATTTTGTAATTGTTATCATGTCGGATTATCTCAGTTAGACACAAATGCAGCTCTTAGACTGTTGTAAACTGTATATGTGATTTTGTGTGAGGATAGAGTGACTTCCAGCCACAAATATGGCATCATTACGGACTCACGAATAGACAGCTGATAAGAATGTTCATTGCCTGCATACACAGCTGTGCTGTGGGTTTGAATCCCAGCCTAGTTGACATGTTAATCTTCCCATATGTGTGATATGTTTCAGATGTGCTGTCAACTCTTTACATTTATCTTGATTTCTTTGTTTCTCGATTTTAGCTTCACTACTATAGTCCTCAACCATGTTGTTAAAACTTCCTTGGCCAGAATACAGACTTGGGCTACTCCTTTCATCCTGGCATATTCACTGGAGCAGTCAAAGTCTTTAATTTTCCTTCCATTGCTTTAGAGAATCAGCATCCTTCTGCTCGATGCCTCTCTGAACTAATCATGTAGTAATGAAATCATGATGCTTTTGACACAGCACATCTCTGCACCAAGATGCTGTATGTACATGCCTGCCTGTTCCAACTCTTTAGAAGTTGCTTTTATGTTGCCTCCATTAAGTTCAGAGTTCAGATTCCCTGAGGCAGCCTTGAGTGTTTATTTTGTTAAATCTTCTCCTAAAAGTAAACTCCAATGTCTGATGTTTCATAATGAGCCTGAATAAGGGGGGCAAATTCAACAGTGTAAACACCAAGAGTTGGCTAAAGAATATCAGTCTCACAAAACTTAATATAAAATAACTCAATATACTCAAATGTACTGTTGATCATATATTTGCATAATTCTGAACTCCTGTCCCTACTTAACTTCTTCTTGCATTCAGATACACTAATGGGAATAAAGAGCCATTCCTTTGTGCTTTGGTTTAACAGAGTTCTTATTGGGTTACTTTCTATCCTACACTGCAATTAGCACTAATGTATCTTTGGCATTTATACTGACAAAACAAAACAGTTAATAGAATGACACTGAAATCTTTCAAAGCTATTTATCAGTCAGTCCAGACATTCTGCACCTCCTCAATGCAACAACACGTCCAACTTCATGAAGACTACTGAATTAGTAAGGACAATGCATCAATGTCACATTTTGCAATAGAGGACAACGACACTGTCCAGTCCTTTTTCATACAATCACTTCAGATCTTAACTTGCAGGTATATAATTTAAATAACAAAGCTACAATTCTTGGCTTTCTACTTAATTAATTAGAGCAGTACTAGCAGTGGGTCACAGGCTGTGAATTATCATTTAAACGTAATATGATCTGGGAGAAAAAATGTATTTTTTTCTTCCTTTCCATTTTCTCTCCAAAAAATGCTGACTAATGTGAGAATTCCACAGGCATCATCAACCTTTCTGATTCTCACTTAATTGACTGCTCTTCATAAGTGATCATTTTGCAGTAACCGAGGATGGAAAAACATGTCTGAACATTGGGTAGGAACAAAACCGAATCTCGTAAAGAAGAATTGCATTTAGAGTCATAGAGATGTACAGCATGGAAACAGACCCTTTAGTCCAACTCGTCCATGCCGGCCATTTATCCCAACCCAATCTACTCCCACCTGCCAGCACCCATCTGATCAAGATCCCGTTGTAATCTGAGGTAACCCTCTTTGCTGTCCATTACACCTCCAATTTTGGTGTCATCTGCAAACTTACTAATTATACCTCTTATGCTCACATCCAAATCATTTTTATAAATGATGAAAAGTAGTGGATTCAGCACCGATCCATATGGCACTCTACTGGTCACAGGCCTCCAATCTGAAAAACAACCCTCCACCACACCCTCTGTCTTCTACCTTTGAGCTAGTTCTGTATCCATATTGCTAGTTCTCCCTGTATTCCTACTCCCTGAGATCTAACCTTGCTAACCAGTCTCCCATAGGGAACCTTGTTGAATGCCTTACATTATTTCATAAGATGTGCCATTGCTAACAAGGCCAATATTTAATGCCCATCCCTGGTTGGACGTGAACTCAGTGGCTTGCTGCCATTTGAGATGCTTGTTAAGAGTGAGTCACACTGCTGTGGATCTAGGAACACATATAGATCAGACCAGGTAAGTACAGCAGATTTCCTTCTTTTCACAACTGTAGTGATCCTGAAAATCTTTAATATCAATTGAGTAGCTTTGAAGTGTACTCATTACTGCAATAACAAAAATATAGCAGCCAACTTATGCCATTGTAATACTCCTTACTGAAGTTTATTGAGCTATGTTCTGATTTCTTAGGTGTCACAAATCCAAGGTTTATAAGACTTTTATACTTTGGAGATGTTTCCTTGATTCAGGGTCATATGGCGGAATGAAGGGCATCAAAAAATTAAAGGGTGGCCCAGATGTTTTGCCACGAAGAAAATGCAAAGTGGTCATGTCTATTAAAATTCCCTAAAAAATCTGTGCGTATGCCGAATAGAATGTTAGTCTCCAAAATCCCAGAAAGGGATTGAGAATGTCAGATATTATGAACAGTTATATATTAAATTGTCTACTTAGCTTTAAGAGAGATGAAAGCTGGGAGTCTGAAGGATAGCTAATTAGCATCTCTATCTGAATGCAAGACCCATGTCATATGGTCATAGAATCATAAACCACAGAAACAGACCCTTTGGTCCAACCTGTCCATGCCGACCAAGTTTTCCAAACTAAACCACCGCCACTTGCCTGCATCCCTGTAAACCTTTCCTATTCATGGACCTACCCAAATGACTTAAATGTACCTGCATGTACACTTCCTCTGGCAATTCATTCTACGTATACAGAACATAGAACATAGAACAGTACAGCACAGGTATGGACCCTTCAGAGAACACAGCACCAGATTAGACTAATCCCTTCTGCCTGCCCTTGATCCATATCCTTCCATTCCTGACATATTCATGTACTTATCTAAAATTCCCTTAAATGTCTGTACTCTATCTGCCTCCACCACCACTCCTGGCAGCGTGTTCCACACTCTTATCACTGTCTGTGTATAACACTTGCCCCTCGCATTTCCATCAACTATATAGTTTTCCCTAACATTTGATCTCCCAAAGTGCAGCACCTTGCATTAACTGGATAAACTTCAATTTGCCATTTCTCCCTCCATATCTGCAACTGTGACCCATATCATTTTGGAGATGGGATCTAAGAGAGGAAAGGTTCATCAGAAGATTTTCTGGGATCAGGTCACTGATTTTCTGAAAGACATCAGAGTACTTCATATAAAGGTTTAGTCTGCAATACTTTTGAGGGATAGAAAAAAGAGCCAAAACAGCAAGTCTATATGGATTACCACACAAGATTACAGATGGAAGCTTATGCTCGGATTTCAAAAGAGTAAGGTCTGGAGGCTTAAATTGAAGCTGCAAGTTTCACTGGGCGAATGAGGATAACTCATTCTGTGACAGTCAGTCAACTTGTAAATATTATCCAGGTGGAGAAGTAAAAAGGACCGATTCCTCGAGAATGAAGTGTATATTTAAGGCACAGGGTGATGATGGAGATTAACAGTCATTTTTAATGCTTAAAGTCATAAGTTTATATCTATAGGTCACTATCAATGATCACTTATAAATAGGCATTTATAGGTTACTTATAATGGATATGTTATTTTGGTTACTAAACACAGTAGTAGCCAAGTGGTAGCATAGTGGTAATGTCACAAGATTAGTAATCCAGAACTAAACCAGGTAATGTTCTGGGACTATGGGTTCCAATCCAACAAGGCAACTGGTAAAATGTAAATTCAATTAGAAACTAGAATAAAAAGTTAGTCTAATGGTGACCATGTATCCGTCAAGGATTATTGTCAAAAAACCCTTCATTTCATAATACTACTTGGGTAAGGTTCAGTTCTGGTCTACAGGTGACTATAGACCAAAGCCATTTGGTTGAATGTCAACTGTTTTTGACAACATTGATCAATGCCCATATCCTGAGAACAAACAAAGACGTTGCATACTTGTGGACATTCCTGGTGAATTAGACTGAAATTTGTTAAATTGGTGCAGAAAGAATTCAGGAATCACTGGAAATAATTAATTTTCTTCAAGCTGATCATGGCATCTATGTTGGTTCATATCTATTTATCATAAATATGCACACTAACTTTCATACAGGTGTTGAGAATGTACACATGTCGTTATGACACAGTGTTACTATGTAAGGAGCCACAGAAATATGCTGCAGATCAAAGTTATTTCTGTCCATAAGTTTATATCTATAGATCACTATCAATGATCACTTATAAATAGGCATTTATAGGCTACTTATAATGGATATGTTATTTTGGTTACTAAACACAGTAGTAGCCAAGTGGTAGCATAGTGGTAATGTCACAAGATTAGTAATCCAGAACTAAACCAGATAATGTTCTGGTTTTCCAACTGGGAGCCCACAAAGAGTGTGAGAATCTAGGAAGCGTACAGAAACCGGTAATCAATAACAAAATGGGTTTGTACATTAGGGAAGTAATGTTCTCTGCAGACATACAACATCCTTGCAGTGATTCAAAGTTATAAAATGGGTGAACTCTAGATAAACGGCTATACTGGAGACCCATATTTTCACATAAGTGCCTTTTGTATTTCCACTTAAATGTCAAATTGTGGAGATGGATTCCCTCCCTTTTATTGTGATTTTCAACTTTCCACCTTTACAAGAGCAGTGATGTCAAGTACACAGAGATTGTATGTCTCTGTGTGACAGTCTCTCAAATCCTGTCCAGACAATATTGAAATAAATTGAACTGAGAAAGAATAATGCATGCAAGTTACTCCCCAAAAGCTTAAAGAATAAAAGGTAAATAAGGCTGCTGCAAAGGAGTAAATTCGTTCATACAAACTTAAAATACTTGACTATTCCAGCAACAATGTACCTTAAGTAATGATGTAAGGGACAAGATAGGGATTAGTCACGAATATTAAAACTGGTATCAAACTCATAAACTATACAAATCAGTGGACCTACTAGAAGAGAAAGCACATATAACAGCACAAATTAATGTTCAGCTATGCTTCTTATGTAATGTTGCCCCAGACACCAATGCAAATGCTGTCACTGTAGGGAACAATGGCAAAAGACATGCAACCAATGTGTTGAGCTACTGAAATCTCCCCACTGTCATTACTTAGGCCAGAAAAGTATCTGTTATTATTATTGACATTGACATTGAAAATGAGATCAGATCTATATAAGACGATACAATGAAAGAATAGAAGTAGACCAGTTAGCCATTGAATCTCATTCGCCATTCAGTGAGATCATGGCTTATCTGATATCCCGCTACTCCACTTCCCTGCATTTCTCCATAACTCTCGGTTTCCTTATTGATTAAAAATTTATCTCAGCCTGGAATATTTTTAATGGCCCAGCCTCAACAGCCCTCTGTGTAAATAATTCCACAGATTCACCACCTTTGCCTTAAATGGGTGGCTCCTTACTCTGAGATTATGCCCTCGGGCCCTAGATTCTCCCACAATGGGAAACAACCTCTCCACAACCATACTGTTATGGTCCGGAAGAATCATATGTTTCAAAATTGTCACCTCTGACAAGGTTCCAACAAAGGTTCACTTGACTCAAAACTTTGATTCTGCTTCTCTTTCTACAGTTACTGCCAGACATGCTATGTTTCTTCAGCTCTTGCTGTTTGTGTTTCAGATTGACAACATCCACAGTTCTTTGTTTTAATGCAACATTCTAGGTACGGTCTGACCAGTGCCTTGTATAGTTTTAGCAAAATCTCCCTTTGAAATGTATGCCAACATTCCATTTATTTTCCCTATTATGTGCTAAATTTAATTGTAAACTTTCAGTGATTCATACATGAGGGACCCCCGCCCCATGCAAATCCTTCTATGTTGAAGCTTTCTGCCATCTTTCTCCATTTAAGTAATATTCAGCGCCTCTATTCTTCTTGCCAAGCTCCATAACCTCTGGCATTTTCTGTCATTCTATTCCATTGTCAAGGTTTTGCCCATTCATACATCCTGTCTATGTCCCTCAGCCAATATTCTGTGTCATTCTCACCTCTTACCTCCCCATCTATTTTTTGAGTCATCTGCTTGGTAATAGAACATTCACTTCTCTCAACCACATCATTAATATATTGGAAATAATTATGGCCCCAGCATTGATTCCTGTGCAGTCTACAGGTTACCATTCTGAAAATATTCCCTTTATCCCACCTCACTATACTCAATTAGTTAGCCAATCTTCTATCATTGCTGATATGCCAACCCCAAAACCAGGTGTTCTTATCTCATTTGGTCAATTTATGGTGCATTATTTCATTGAATACCTTTTGGAAATTCAAATATATTACATTTGCCATTTTACTTTCTGTTCTGTTTTATCTATCCTGCTAGATACTCCTCAAAGACTTTTAATAGATTAGTTAGCCATAATTTCCCTCTTCGTGAAGTCATTGATTCTTCTTAATTATATTATGCATTTCCAAATACTCTATGTCACATGGCCGGTGCCTGTAGGAGCAACTTAAAGAGTAAGTAAGGTGATTTCTATAACTGAGTGCCTGCAGGACTACTTCACAGTATAATTCTGGACATAAATGCAAACAGTATGTATGCAACCTTCATATATGCTCCTTGAAGAGTTTGGATCATGGGAGAATGTTCTCCAAGAGTGATTAACTCTCCTTGCATTGCTGAAACTGGCTGCCTTTTATTGACTGAGACAATCATTGATGCATACAATATTCATTATGCTGTTGGAATAAGGGAAAATATTTTAAAATGAGAAGAGGAAAACAAATTTTATTTTCCAGTGATTTAAACTACAGTGCAGCAGACGTAAGAATGCCTATAAATTGCCATTGGAAGCAAAAGGTTATTACAATCTCTGCATATGATATTTCTTCAAATTGTGCCTAATTCATTCTTAGTATTGGTATACAAAAGAATCTGGAATGACTAGAGAGTCAGCCAAATCGTCCTGGACATGAAAGCTCTTCTGAAGAAGGGTCACTGGAACTGATGTTAACTCAGCTTTCTCTCCATAAATATTGTCAGGCTTGCTGAGTTTCTCCAAAAGTGTCTGTTTTATGTCAATTGTAGTATCTCCTCACATTTCATTGTTTTTCTGCCTTGGTTTGTTGTGATGGCCTTCAGAGCGAGAAAGGCAGCATGTAACTCTATAACATGTTACAAGAATTTACCAAGATGTTGCCGGGTATGGAGGTTTGACTGATAAAGTAAGATAGATAGGATGGGACTTTTTTCACTGGAGCATAGAGGGTTGCAAGGCAACCTGATAGAAATTTATAAAATAATGAGGGGTATAGACAGAGTTAATGGTAGTTGTCTTTTCCCTGGGCTGGGGGATTTCAAGACTTGGGGGCACATTTTTAAGGTGAGAGGAGAGAGATATTAAAAACATGAGGGGTAAATTTTATGCACAGAGGATGGTTTGCATGTGGAATGAACTTCCTGAGGTTTAGTTGATACAGGTACAATTGCAACTTTTAAAAGACATTTGAAAAGTACA
The DNA here is from genome assembly GCF_037043375.1 of Chiloscyllium plagiosum. Lineage (NCBI taxonomy): Eukaryota > Metazoa > Chordata > Chondrichthyes > Orectolobiformes > Hemiscylliidae > Chiloscyllium > Chiloscyllium plagiosum. The sequence continues at coordinate 50,270,773 of NW_028270155.1, read as the reverse complement.
TGAATAGGAAAAGTTTGAAGCAATATGGGCCAGGAGCAGGCAGATGGGACTAGTTTATTGTGGGATAATGTTCAGCATGGACTGGTTCAACCAAAGGGTCTGTTTCCATGCTGTACAACTCTATGACTCTAAGTGCCCAACAACACATCATCCAGAAAGAATAGTAAAATACTTTGGAAGTAGTTCATTTTATTGTAGCCAAGTAGCACGGTACTTCATTGAAATACTCTATTGTATGCAAGTAATAAAGACAAAAACATTTCAATTCTTCATGGTTGTAATCATAGCTGTGTCTGTTCTGCTGTAAAGCAACCCAGAATGCTGCATGTAATACGAGGCTGACAAAAGTCCATAGTAAGACAGTCTGAGGGGAATCTTCAGACCCAGATGCGACAGGCCTGGAGATTCAAAGGCAATGTAGCTAGTTGGGATGTGGGCAGTCCTGAACCTCATTGCCTTCCCACTTCTATACGAATTAAGTTTCAGGTAGAAAGACTGACGCTCAACCCTACCACCAACTGATTCAATTCATGGTCACATATGTTTTAACAAGATGGCATCCCTGGTATGATGGTGTCATGTGGATTTTACCTAACAGAATGCTAAGCCTGTTCTTTTTTCATTACATACAGTAAACCTTCCCACCAGACAATTTTGTGAATTAAAACAGATAGATGCAACACATTCACGTTTTCAGAGATCCATTTGAGTTTTGAGTTTAAAATCTCACAAATGACATGGAAAGAGCTTAAATTTCTGTCTTAGGCCTGCTCTAATCAATAATAATTAGATTATTCTCCTTACTGTCATCTTCACTGGAGGAATTGTCTTCAAGCTTTTCCATTTTGGGATTGGCGAAGCAATAGATAATGTGAATATATCAGGTATGACTCCAGAACACTGAAAACATGGCACATACTTTGTGTAACAGTAGACCATAAGCATGTAGAGACAATTTGGTGAAGAATTGTCTGGGTGCAAGGATCTCAGTAGTTTATGATGTGTGTCTGTAATGGGCCTCCCTGTAAATTGCAGCTAGTGAATTGGTTGACTTAGGGCTAAAATTAACAGCTATCCGCGCTCTGTCATTCTTCACAAAGGACTTCTGTAAAACGTGATACCACAGTCAGCAGTCAACTTATTGCCAAAGGGAAGCTGTGCATTCCTTTGCTGTCAGTAAAGCAACATTTACCAGTAAGGACATCAATCATCTGAAAGAGGTTTTAATTGTCTTATTTGCATGATAATACTTACGTATTACTCTGTAAACCTCCAGCATACAAGTCTCGATTCACTTAACACGATCCTTTATAATAAACAACCAACATTGCCTGCTTCAGCTTTATTACATTATAATCATATCACTATAGGGCACTTTTCAACTTCAAATTCACATACAGTTCTCCAACCTCTCAACTTACTGCCCATGTCAAAATGCAACATGAAAGTATTATTAATTTTGGAGATTAAACCTACTCCCCAATACAATTGCAGTGTAAACTTTGGTTCGGTAAAATGAGCTCCAAATAGAATGTGACAACATGCTTGAAAACTATAATTAATACATAATGTCTGTATCTAGATTCAACATCTTGGTTTTCAGTGCAGAAGAAATATACAGACTACTGCAAGAACCAACCAATGATTTATTACAGATATTCTTTCTTGTAAGATGCAATGTCATTGTAGAACCTGTCCCCAGTTAGCCATTCTGTGGTCATTTGCTATGATAATGCACCTACCTTGCTTTGTTTGATTTCTGGTTGCTAAATTAATATTTCTTTAGATTGATAAAGGGTGGGGGGGGGGGGGGGGGGGGAAGAACAAAAAATGAGGGATGGAAACACAAGCAATAGG
>NW_028270155.1:50198916-50266416 GCF_037043375.1 Chiloscyllium plagiosum | reverse complement strand
AATCCTACTACTAATTGTGTAAAAAGGGTTTTCCTTATGTAACCTCTGGTTATCACTTTAAATCTGTGTCTTCTGGTCATCAAATATTCCATTGCATACAGTTTATTTATCCTTATTACCTCTGCCAATTCATCATATTGAATCCCTCTATCAAATCTTTTCTTAGCTTCACTGCTTGAGAGAGAAAACCTTAGATTTATAATCTATCCAAGTTAACAGCTATTCTTCATTGTCTGTGCCATGATGGTAAAACTTTTCTGTGTACTCTCCAAGACTTCTACATACTTCCGAAAATGTAGCAGCAAGAATTGGACACTATATTCCAGATAAGGCCAAGCTAAATGGCATCTTCACTGTTGTGGTTCATCCTGTTTTGAAAGTCCAGGATACCATTTATATTATTAACTGCTGTGTTAATCTGGTCTGTCACTTTCAAAGCTCTCATTCTTGCATCCCTTTTACAATTATACCATTTAGCATGTGTTATCACTTTACTTTTTCCTACCAAAATATAGCTACTCCGACTTCTCTCTGATTTTACCAGGTTGTCTATGTGTTCCCAAAGTCTCCATCATTTCTTCTTCACTACTGATTATATGTTCAGGTTTTGCTTGTGTTAACAGTGAGAAGTTGTGGAAAAGTATGATTAAAAGGGAAAGCGACAATTAGAGGGAGCTGCCAGAATAGGAGACAAATCTGAAAACAATTAGCAAGTTCTAAACCTGTTAACGGCATTTTAAGATTGAAAGGGGAGCAGACTCAGAACTGTCACAGTATCTTTGCATGAGAGTTTGGGGTGTGTGAGAGGACCACCATCCCACAGTCCTACATACATACATACATTTATCAACAATGCAACATTCCTGCAAAGTATTGCAGCCAAGTTTCAGGTCACTGCTTGCCATCTTTGTCATTGACTATGCCAGTCCTTTGCTGCATAGTAGCTGCAGGTGTCTTTTCAACAGATGGTGTGGCTCTACATCTGGCTATTGCTTCCTCTGTTCACTGCCAAAATCATGTGGCAGAGCCTGCAGATCTGGTTGGTGACTTCATTTCTACAGTACGTGATGATAACAGAGGATTCCTGCAGTGGAGAGGTGTCGCATCCAGATTCACAATCAGAACAATGTCATTTCTTTGAAGGAGCCTAGCTTTTATTCTGTTCAGGCTGCTGGCACCCAACACTCAGGTTTTGATGAGACCCAGCTGTAACTCACCACCTCCTCCACTGTTGCTAAATCATCAGTTTGCTTGTCCGACATCAATACTGGATGTACAGAAGATTACTCGAGTTAAATAATTAGAAGACAGTAAATGTTGTTTTTGGTACTTGTTCTAAACTCAATTCCCCGACTAACGACTTCACCCTGCTTCTGGTCTCTCAACTATCTGTTCACAAATATGCTACTGACCATATTTCCATTACCAACACTATCAATGTTCACATCTATGACATTGCCTGATTTCAGCTGTATCAGCCTATCTGCTGCTGAAATTTTCATCCATACCGTCATTGCTTTTAGAATTGACTATTCCAATGCACACCTCTCATATTGCCATAAACCTAAATGTCATGTCTCAAATTCAAATCTCATGTCATCACTTTTACTATCCGGTTCACCATTATTCCCAGTGTTCATCAGCTGCTAGAGAAGTTAGACTTTCCTTTTCAACACTTTCTTGCTTGTCTTCAAATCCCTCCATGGCCCTGTCTCGGAGATATCTCTGGTCATCTAATTCTGGCTCTTGAGCATCCTCAATTTTAATTGCTTTGCCATTGTCTTCAGTGTGTAGGCTTCATGTTCTAGAATTCTCTGTTCAAAAATCCCCACCACTTTTATTTGCTTCCCTCCTTTAAGATACTCCTTGAAACCTACATCTTTGACCGAGCTTTTGGTCACCTGACTTAATATATTCTTATAAGACTCACTGCAATAATTTGTGACATAAATGCTCCTGCGAAGGGTCTTGAAGAGTTTTACTATGTCAAAGCTGCTATATAGATATAAGTTGTTGTTGCTGTTAGTATAGGTCATTCTGCTATAATGTGCATTTGTTAATGCAAAATCTCTATAACATGATTGATGAATTGGGGATACTGTTTCTAATGTACAAACTTTTAAAGTGTGTATTGGTTATAACACAATTCTGACCCCATTAGTTTAAATGGTACTGCTATTATGCGATTTTTTAATAACAAGGGGTCGCACACGAACAGAACTATTGCATGATAGCAGAACCGATTACTGTATACATTATAATTTGCAGGTGATACAAAAGATAAAATTGAACAAGGAGGGCCAAATAAGAGAATCCAAATAATATCACTTATATTTTAACAAAGAGAGAAAAATATCCAAGTGGACTTGGTGAGAAGCTTATGATTCTTCTAATTTGATTTCCTCTACTGCCCAGACAGCAAAATTATTGCTGGAACTTTCTGAAGAAACACTTTGACCAGGGCTTCTTTTCCCATTAGTGAGTCAGTGACACGTGCATCCAGTGAGCATTATTCCATAGAGTTGGAACTTCTGTCCTGCACTCAGAAGGAAGACCCAACTCAGAGGTATGTGTGTGTACACATGTGTGTATGTGTCTGTGCGTGCGTGGTTGTGTAGATGGAAGGTGAAGCTGGAGAAAGGATTGGGAATGGGCAGATTGGGGAGTTGGGGGTGTAGGCAGACAGCCCATGGGGAAGGAGCATTCATGGGTTGCAGACTGCCTAGGAGAGAGCCCTGACTTGTTGCAGGTTCTCCCCTGACCTTTTCACTCAAAGCTTTAGCAGGGTCACTATCATTATACATCCCTGTCCCTGAACTCCTTCTGCCAGTCTGAAAAATTAACAATGAGTGGGAAATAGTCCCTAGATTTTCCAGCCCAAAGCTATCCAGTTAACTAATGGATATCTAATACCTTCTGAGGTGGACCTGTGTGCTGGTTCTCCAGTTGGAGACTAAGTCTAAATTGTGTCAATTTTTTTTTAAGGATTCTTGCCATGAGGCCTGGCTAGTTTTCTCACCAAGTCTCACCAAATTCACCTCATTAATTATGCCACTACCACCCCCTCCAGATTTCCACCCCATCTTAGCACACACCATTTCCAGAATAACTTAGCACTCAACAAATGTCGTGGAATTTACCAGCGTCCCTTGCACCTGCACCACCTTTAAAAGCAGCTTGTGCTGCTGGTCGAGATTGGTCAATAAAGGGGCTGCCCTGCATATTTCCTAATATTTGACCCAGGCATGGCAGACTAGGAGAAACTGGTTGGAAATGTGTTGCTGGAAAAGCGCAGCAGGTCAGGCAGCATCCAGGGAACAGGAGAATCGACGTTTCGGGCATAAGCCCTTCTTCAGAAACGTCGATTCTCCTGTTCCCTGGATGCTGCCTGACCTGCTGCGCTTTTCCAGCAACACATTTCCAGCTCTGATCTCCAGCATCTGCAGTCCTCACTTTCTCCTCTAGGAGAAACTGGTGCCCTACTTTGCAGACATGGTCCTGGAAATCTTGTTGAAGGGGATGGTGTATTGGCAGGACTTCCTTCTCCCCAGGAACAGCAGTGAAGACCATGATACCTGGCGATGCCAGTGTGATCCGAGGTCACCACTTGAGTTAGAGCAATCTCAGCCATTTGCAGGAATGCACACCTTGATAGGAAGAAGGGCAACATAATTTATATTTTACATTTCATCCACAGCTTGTCTCTTTTATCTATGATTTTTCTCCAAGATTGACACAGAATCACACATTTGACAGAGCTAGGAGAAAGTGAGGAGTGCAGATGCTGGAGATCAGAGTCAAAAGATGTGGTGCTGGTAAAGCACAGCCAGTCAGGCAATATTCGAGAGCAGGAAAGTTGACATTTTGAGCATAAACTCTTTATCAGGAATGAAGAGCTTATGCTCGAAACGTCGACTCTCCTGCTCCTCAGATGCTGCCTAACCGGCTGTGCTTTTCCAGCACCACACTTTTTGACATTTGACAGAGCTGCTCTATACGTTGTTTTCAGGCCTTTGATCCATTCCAGTTTCCTGAAGAAAATTCTACTGTTGCAGCTTTCACCATCTCATCCCTTCGACTGCAACAACAGCTGAGAGAAACAAAGTGTATGCTTTTATTCAAGACAGGAAATAAATGTAATTAGACAAAATTGTGAGGTTAGTGCTCTGTCTCTGGAGCTACAAGGTTAATCTAAAATATTGACAGGTTGTATACTTAACATAATTGTTTTGCTGAAACTGTTATTGATAGATACAAGAACTGACTAAAATCAGAATGTTACAAAACAGGAATGGATATGCCTAGCAAGGTAAATCTAGTGCTTTGCTGCTGTTACTCACTTGTTGAATGTGAACATAAATCTACAAGCTGATAAATAAGGGACCTGAAATTCTGCAACTTACCTCGGGTGAAAATGGGGCCAGAATCAGACTGTCATGGTGACAGGAGTGTGATGGTGCAATGATGCTTTCGGAATGCCAAGGCCAAAACCTATATAACAAAACTACAAAGAACATAATAACATAGGAAACAAGAGCAAGAGTAGACCATTTGAACCCTCAAGCTTATTTCACAATTCAATATTACCTTTACTGAACTTTACCTCAACTCCATTATTCCACCTACTCTCTATTTCCCTGGGAGATCAAAGATCCATTAATTTAATTCCTGAATGCATTCAATGATGAAGTAAGTACAAGACATTGCAGTTGGCAATTCCAAAGGTTAACAATTCTCTGAGTAAAGGAAGTTCTCCTCATCTCAGTCTTTAATGATCGACCCCTTTTTCTGAGATTGTGTATCCACATTCTAAATTCCCCAGCTAGGCAAAACAAGAAGTATGTCCTTTCTTCGATATGGCAATCAAAACTGCACACAATCCTCCTGGTCTGGTCTCACCAAAGCTTTATACAATTGCAGAAAAGGTTCCCTGTTCATGTATTTCAATTCCTTTGCAATAGATGTCAACATATTAGTTGCCTTCTTAATTCTTTTCAGTACCTGCATGATATATGTTATTTTGTATTTGTTCATGGGATCTCGTTGTAGCTGGCTGGACTAGCATTGTTTGCCCATCTCTAGTTGCTCTTGAGGAGGTGAGCTTCTTGAACCAATGCAATCAACTTGATGTAGGTGGACCCACAATGCTATTAGGGAGGGAATTTGCAGACCAAACCACAATGAAAGAACAGCAATATATTTCCATCAGGATGGTGAGTAGTTTTGAGGGGAACTTGCACGTGGTGGTGTCCTCGTATCTGCTGCCCTTGTCATTCCAGATGGTAATGGTCTTGGTTTGAAGAAATTAAAGAGCCTTGTTGAATTTCTGCAGTGCATCTTGGAGCTGGTACATTCTGCCCCTGTGTGTGGTGGTGTGAGGGGTGAATGTTTGAAGATGTGTTGCCATCAAACTGACTGTTTTGGTGTGAATGGTGTTGGAGCTGAACTCATCCATGCAACTGGAGAGTATTCCATCACACTCCTGACTTGTACCTAGTTCTTTTATTTTCAAGATGTCAGTGGAGTAACACCGCAATGTGCAGGCTCCTCAACCCAAGAGCCTGAAGCTCATCTACATTGTCCACTTTCCTTTTCTTCTTTCTCTGCATTTTTAAAATGTTTCCATTTATTATTGTAACTTCCCTTCTTTTAATGACCAACAGAAGATGTCTTTTTCTGGTGCAGGCCCAGCGGCGAGGTGGCTTCCCATGGCCCAGAATGGCAATATAGACCTAGCACCTGGTGAGGCAATCTCCTGGTGAGGCAGGCTCCTACCGGTCTGTTCCGGGAGGGGCGGTCATGGCCAGGAGTGGCATTCTTGTCCTGGCATGGAGGTCTCATCCCATCGTGGAAGTCTTCTTCAGCAGCTTCCAGGTATTCCAGCAGCCCAGCATGAAGGTCTGGTCTCAGCGCAGAGCTCTCGTCTTGGCACGGAGGACTCATCCTTGCTTTGGAGGCAACTTCCAGATCTTCTGACAGCACAGCATGGAGGTCTAGTCCCGACATGGAGGTCTCGAACTGGTGTAGGCAGTATGGCAGTCTTGGCCCAGTCTTGCGTGGCAGTTACAGTCCAGTTTTCCAGCATATCCTGAACCCAAGAGTCACCAATTGAACTGTGAAGAACTTCTACTTTTTTTCTTCTTATTTATGACTTCTGTCATTAATTTAAGCATCATGGTATGATGATTTATAAAACTTTTCACTGTATTTTGTTTTGTAAAAATGAAAATAAATTGCTGTTCTATTATATTCTATTTAGATACACCCAAATGAGCTCCTCAGCACAGAAGAGATAGTTGTAGACTTCTTCTTGTAGCCACAATTTCTATATGGACAGTCCAGTTCAATTTTTGGTCAATGATATAAGCCAGGATTTTAACAGTGGGGAGTTCAGCAATGGTAATGCCATTGAACTGCAAGTGTAGATAATTAGATCCTCTCTTGTTGGAGATGGCCACTTGACACTTAGCGGCACAAGTCATTTACCAGCTGTCAACCCAAACCTGGATGATGATGTTGTTCATTACCACTGCATATGGTCAGGGACTGCTTCAATATTTGAGGAGCTGTGAATGGTTCTGAACAACCTGCAATCATCGACCAACATTCTCACCTCTCACTTAATGATGAAAGGAAGGTCATTGATGAAGTAGCTGAAAATGGTTAAGGATTAGGACACAACCCTGATGAATTCCTGCATTGACATTCTGTGGTTGGGATGATTGACCTTGAACAACCACCACCATTTTCTTTTGTACTGTGTACGATTCTAACCAGAGGAGAACTTCCAGCTGATTCCCATTAACTTCAGCTTTGCTAGGACTCCTAGAGACCATACTTGATTGTATTCTGCCTTGATGTTATGGGCAGTCATTCTCACATTGATGTGGAATTCAACTCTTTTGTCCACATCTTCACCAAGGTTGTCATGTGGACATGAGATACGTAGACCTGGCAGAACCCAAACTAAGTGAGCAGGTAATTATTTTGCAAGAGTTGCTTAAAAGCACTGTTGATGACTCCTTCCATCACTTTGCTGCTGATTGAGAATAGACCAATAAGGCAGTAATTAGCTGGATTGAAATCCCTGTTTTTTTTAATGGAAAGGGTATGCCTTGGTAATTATTCACATTTTTGGATACATGCCAGTGTTGTTTTACATTTTTGAGGTTCATAATGTTATGTTTTGCAACTGTGTCATTCATTTAAGGGAGACAGAGGAGATCCTGTGACTTGTGTTTACGTTTGCTTGACAACATACCTGGCTGGTTAAAGACCAAAGGTAGGTTAGGTTGTGTTACTGGAATGATGGTGTATGAAGCTGAATTGGTGTATTGCCATTGAAGACAATGGCAATAATTTCAGCTTTCACAATGTCCATCATTTCCCAAAGTCCTGACAAGTTGCTGAAAGTATTAAATTGAAAATAATGCTTTAAACTTTAAAGTGTTGTGGTCAAATTTAGCTAAACAGCATTTCTATGAGGAAGCAATGCTCATGAGTTTTACTTCAGGGAGAAGATTGCAGAGGAAACCCAGTTTAAAATCAGCTTACAGGCTTCCTTACAAATAGCTGCTTGATTTTTCAAGCTTCCACAGTTCCAGGTTGCAGGGGTGAGATGGTCTTTGGTCAAAGAGATGCAGCCTGCAGCCAACTAAGAATTCTGGGAGATTTTGTCTGGTTAGATCAAAATGGAAAAATCATTGTGACAGGCTTTAGTGCTGGTAGTAGATTTATCAAACTCTGTGAAAATTAAAGGAGGCACCTAGAGGTGCTCTTACAAACTTCCTTCTCGACAAAATGAAGAAACATGAATCCACAGTTGGAGCAATTATGGCCTGTTTGCTGTAATTCCAGGGAGAGAGCAATGTGCGGTAAAAAGGGAATGAACCTTTTTGTAATACATCACACAAGTTGCCCATCAATTGTGACTTTAGTCATTTGACACCTTAATACATTTAAAACGTGAAATCTTGTCATATAACGTTTTAAGCAATTAACTAAAAGTCTCAATTTCTTTCTTAACTTTATCAGTCTCAAGATCTCATTTTAAGCATTTGAAATGCACTTTACAAATTCTAGTTTGTGCCACAGGCCAATGTGAACTGGATACATGGAAAGATTTCAATGCGGGAAGATGTAGACTAGAGGCTTCACCAATATTTTAATAAGACTGTTGAGCTGCAGATTATCATGCACATGTCCTCAGGTATCTCATCAGCAAAATGAAGACGTCTGTTACGCCACTGCAATGCAGTCTTAACTGTTGTTAATAAATGCAACTTGACACTTTTTTATGTTTACAAATATTTAAATCTTGTAAATGATTAACAGATGGATTTTATTTAAGTTTTCTATAAGCAATCACAATTTATTCGCTTTATTAAATATTACCTTTTTTAACCAATAATACCAACAATCTTGATCCCAGCTATTGCAATTCATTGTTACTCTATCTCTCCAATATGCCCTATAACTTGAACTTCATGACAGAAGAAAAGCCAAACTGAAATTGGACCTCATTTCACACATTTTCAAATGGAGTACAAGAGCATCGAGGACCATTTTAGTTATTAGATCTCCTACAGTTCAATAGGTTTGGAGTATATGTTGATTTCAGGTCCCAAGAAGTGACTATGGCAACAGCTAATGAGCAAATAACAATCCAAACAATTTTTCCCAAATTAGTCAACAATATGTTGTCCTTGTTAACGTAAGATCCAAAGAGGGTGTGCACTGGCCAACAACTTTGAAAGAGACTAATCCAGAGAATGCTAAAAATACTCAATGTGTCTGGCAGTCTCTGTGGTAAAAACAATGACTGCAGATGCTGGAAACCAGATTCTGGATTGGTGGTGCTGGAAGAGCACAGCAGTTCAGGCAGCATCCAAGGAGCTTTGAAATCGACGTTTCGGGCAAAAGCCCTTCATCAGGAATAAAGGCAGTGAGCCTGAAGCGTGGAGAGATAAGCTAGAGGAGGGTGGGGGTGGGGAGAAAGTAGCATAGAATACAATGGGTGAGTGGGGGAGGGGATGAAGGTGATAGGTCAGGGAGGAGAGGGTGGAGTGGTTAGGTGGAAAAGGAGATAGGCAGGTAGGACAAGTCCGGACAAGTCATGAGGACAGTGCTGAGCTGAAAGTTTGGAACTAGGGTGAGGTGGGGGAAGGGGAAATGAGGAAACTGTTGAAGTCCACATTGATGCTTTGGGGTTGAAGTGTTCCGAGGCGGAAGATGAGGCGTTCTTCCTCCAAGCGTCTGGTGGTGAGGGAGCTGCGGTGAGGGAGGCCCAGGACCTCCATGTCCTCGGCAGAGTGGGAGGGGGAGTTGAAATGTTGGGCCATGGGGCGGTGTGGTTGATGGGTGCGGGTGTCCCGGAGATGTTCCCTAAAGCGCTCTGCTAGGAGGCGCCCAGTCTCCCCAATGTAGAGGAGACCGCATCGGGAGCAACGGATACAATAAATGATATTAGTGGATGTGCAAGTAAAACTTTGATGGATGTGGAAGGCTCCTTTAGGGCCTTGGATAGAGGTGAGGGAGGAGGTGTGGGCACAGGTTTTACAGTTCCTGCGGTAGCAGGGGAAAGTGCCAGGATGGGAGGGTGGGTTGTAGGGGGGCGTGGACCTGACCAGGTAGTCACGGAGGGAACGGTCTTTGCGGAAGGCGGAAAGGGGTGGGGAGGGAAATATATTCCTGGTGGTGGGGTCTGTTTGGAGGTGGCGGAAATGTCGGCGGATGATTTGGTTTATGCGAAGGTTGGTAGGGTGGAAGGTGAGCACCAGGGGCATTCTGTCCTTGTTACGGTTGGAGGGGTGGGGTCTGAGGGCGGAGGTGCGAGATGTGGACGAGATGCATTGGAGGGCATCTTTAATCATGTGGGAAGGGAAATTGCGGTCTCTAAAGAAGGAGGCCATCTGGTGTGTTCTGTGGTGGAACTGGTCCTCCTGGGAGCAGATATGGCGGAGGCGGAGGAATTGGGAATACGGGATGGCATTTTTGCAAGAGGTAGGGTGGGAAGAGGTGTAATCCAGGTAGCTGTGGGAGTCGGTGGGTTTGTAAAAAATGTCAGTGTCAAGTCGGTCGTCATTAATGGAGATGGAGAGGTCCAGGTAGGGGAGGGAGGTGTCAGAGATGGTCCAGGTAAATTTAAGGTCAGGGTGGAATGTGTTGGTGAAGTTGATGAATTGCTCAACCCCCTCGCGGGAGCACGAGGTGGCGCCAATGCAGTCATCAATGTAGCGGAGGAAGAGGTGGGGAGTAGTGCCGGTGTAATTACGGAAGATCAACTGTTCTATGTAGCCAACAAAGAGACAGCCATAGCTGGGGCCCATACGTGTGCCCATGGCTACCCCTTTGGCCTGGAGGAAGTGGGAGGATTCAAAGGAGAAATTGTTCTGGGTGAGGACCAGTTCGGCCAAACGAATGAGAGTGTCGGTGGAAGGGTACTGTTGGGGGCGTCTGGAGAGGAAAAAACGGAGGGCTTGGAGGCCCTGGTCATGGCGGATGGAGATGAGGCGTTGGGGGCCGGTGAAACGGAAGTCTTGGAGGAGGTGGAGGGCATGGGTGGTGTCTCGAACGTATGTGGGGAGCCTCTACATTGCGGTCTCCTCTACATTGGGGAGACTGGGCGCCTCCTAGCAGAGCACTTTAGGGAACATCTCCGGGACACCCGCACCAATCAACCACACCGCCCCGTGGCCCAACATTTCAACTCCCCCTCCCACTCTGCCGAGGACATGGAGGTCCTGGGTCTCCTTCACCACCGCTCCCTCACCACCAGATGCCTGGAGGAAGAACGCCTCATTTTCCGCCTTGGAACACTTCAACCCCAGGGCATCAATGTGGACTTCAACAGTTTCCTCATTTCCCCTTCCCCCACCTCATCCTAGTTCCAAACTTCCAGCTCAGCACTGTCCCCATGACTTGTCCGGACTTGTCCTACCTGCCTATCTCCTTTTCCACCTAACCACTCCACCCTCTCCTCCCTGACCTATCACCCTCATCCCCTTCCCCACTCACCCATTGTACTCTATGCTACTTTCTCCCCACCCCCACCCTCCTCTAGCTTGTCTCTCCACGCTTCAGGCTCACTGCCTTTATTCCTGATGAAGGGCTTTTGCCCGAAACATCGATTTCGAAGCTCCTCGGATGCTGCCTGAACTGCTGTGCTCTGGCAGTCTCTGTGTAGAGAGAGAAATAGAGTTAACGTTTTGAGTTAGGTATGTCTCTTCTTCTAAAAGAGACAGTTCGTTGCCAACATATTCTAAAATGTTTCTACTGTAGTGTAGAGTAAAGAGGAGTCTTGCTGTTGTAGCTCCACAATGATACTGCATGCAGCTGCCAGGCCCTGTTTAATCTTTACAGATTACCTTCCTCCAACCAGGACTTTTGTGAAGGACATTACTAGCATTGTAGTGGCATAACAGGCATCTTCACTTTGCTGGTGACATACCTGAGGACGTGTGCAGCTCAACAGTTCTATTAAAAGTTTGGTGTAACCGCCAGTCTACATCTTCCAGCACTGAAATCTATCCATGTATCCAGATCACATTGCCATGTGGCACAAACTAGAATTTGAAAAATGCATTTCAAATGCTTAAAATAAAGGTTTGCAGATATTACACCTTCCACAGTCATTTGGAAAGAAATAAATCTTTCAAATCCTGACAGGATAAGGAACCATGGTCTTCTGTCCATCAATGTCGCCTTATTCAGAAATTGTATGTTGAGAAATTCCTATAAATGGTCATGTTCAGAATGAAAAGAAATGCGGGAACATTAAATAATATATGGTTCATAAGTGCAAAATGTATGTTAGTAAATCATTGATGATAATCACCTGGGTGGCTTCTTCATGACTTTGATATGACAATTTTGAATTATGGCATTAGCCTTACCAGTTAATCATAAACAGTTATTTCACACATACCCTTGCACAGCATGTGCACATAAAACTTGTTATGCATTAAATTCCAAGGTAGAATTAAGAGATCTGTATTGAGTCTTCACTTTGGGTCTATAGAACATAGAACATAGAAGAATACAGCGCAGTACAGGCCCTTCGGCCCTCGATGTTGCGCCGATCCAAGCCCACCTAACCTACACTAGCCCGCTATCCTCCATATGCCTATCCAATGCCCGCTTAAATGCCCATAATGAGGGAGAGTCCACCACTGCTACTGGCAGGGCATTCCATGAACTCACGACTCGCTGAGTAAAGAACCTACCCCTAACATCTGTCCTATACCTACCCCCCCTTAATTTAAAGCTATGCCCCCTTGTAATAGCTGACTCCATACGTGGAAAAAGATTCTCACTTAGACCCAATCTAAACCCCAAATCATCTTATACACCTCTATCAAGTCACCCCTAAACCTTCTTTTCTCCAATGAAAACAACCCCAAGTGCCTCAGCCTTTCCTCATACGATCTTTCTACCATACCAGGCAACATCCTGGTAAACCTCCTCTGCACCCGTTCCAGTGCCTCCACATCCCTCCTATAGTATGGCGACCAAAACTGCATGATAATACTCCAGATGTGGCCGCACCAGAGTCTTATACAACTGCAACATGACCTCAGTACTCCGGAACTCAATTCCTCTACCAATAAAAGCCAGTACGCCATATGCCTTCTTCACCGCACTATTTACCTGGGTGGCAACTTTCAAAGATTTGTGTACATGGACACCAAGATCCCTCTGCTCATCCACACTACCAAGTATCCGACCATTAGCCCAGTACCCCATCTTTTTATTACTCTTACCAAAGTGAATCACCTCACAATTAAAATTTAAAATGTGAAAATTAAAACAACTTTTTTCACTGATGCAATTAAAACTAAATTCTACAAATTGGCCATTTGTAGGACTAAAATCCAAATGGTGACAAAAATGGGCAAGGCCTGAATATGTGTGTAGATTATTACAATGCATAAATAACTTGCGCCAGTATGTGGGCAAACCTCATGCTATCTGGAGACTGTGTGTGGCCAATGGTTACTGCTCGGTGGTGCCAGTAGGCCTTAGCAGGGTGCCCAAATTTGCGTGGCTATGGCCACACTTGAAGTTAACTTATATTACTTAAAGCTAGCCTGCATCATTTAAAGGATTTTGGAGCACATGGTGAAACTGTTTGCAGGAGAGGTTGCATGCAAGGTGAATACTGAAATAGGATTTAGTCGGAACAAAAACATGCTCCAGGGTTCTCTGACACTACATTAGTAGAAGTGGTGGATACAGAGAGATTCCTCCCTCTACTGAGCCCAGGAAACCCTCCAGACAAATTCAGCAGCAACAGTGGAACAGATAGCCATGGATAAGTCAGCTAGGACTCTAAATCTGAGGTGTTGGGTGCCATTTTTAAAAATTCTTTCACAGGATGTGGGAGTCCCTAGCTAGGTCAGCATTGCCCATCCCTAACTACCTAGAGGGCACTTAAGAGTCAATCACATTACTGTGATGCTGGAATCACATGTAGGCCAGACCAGGTACGGATGGCAGTTGACTTCCCTAAATAATATTAGTGAACTAGATGTTTTTTTCTGATTATTGGCAATGGTTTCATGGTCAATGTTTGGCCCTTAATTCCAGGTTTTTCTATTGAATTCAAATTCCACCATCTGAGATTTGAACCCAGGTCTTCAGAACATTACTGGATCTCTGAATTAACAGTCTAATAATAATGCAGATAGGCCATCACCTCCCCATTATTGTCACATGATGTTTAATGCAAACGTTAAAAGTGATCAAGGTGAATGGCTGCATTTTCAAGTTGTAAAACCCATCTGCTGTATCACTGTCATTACACATGCTTCACAACCACCTGATGAAGGAGCAACGCTCCAAAAGCAACTACTTCCAAATAAATCTGTTGGTCTATAACCTGCTGTTGTGTGATTTTTTTAACAACATCTGTTTAGGGACTCGGCAAGATGGCGGCGATTCTA
Organism: Chiloscyllium plagiosum; assembly: GCF_037043375.1. Taxonomy (NCBI): domain Eukaryota; kingdom Metazoa; phylum Chordata; class Chondrichthyes; order Orectolobiformes; family Hemiscylliidae; genus Chiloscyllium; species Chiloscyllium plagiosum. The sequence goes on along the minus strand of NW_028270155.1, from coordinate 50,252,473 downwards.
TAGCACTGCTGTGGACAGCTCTGCCTAACAGCCAAGGCATACTGGTGTTTTTTGCCATCCCTGGCCAACTTATGTGATGGATTTATTATTTAAAAACCTTACAGAACACATATTTGTTAATATTTGGAAGTGGGAAGGATGCCAAAAGGAAAAGGAGCAAGCAAACAGCAGCAGGGAGGACACTCCCCTGCAACACCAGGCATACCAGAGAGAGAGCAGCAACAGCAGCCTCTCCTGAACCCCCGGGGACCTGACAGACTCACAGGAATGGGCTGCAGCGATGGAGAGACGTACCTTGAAAGTTGGGGCTGCGATTGAGGAGATCCGTGGGGAGATTCGTGCCCAGGTCCAACCTATCGCATCCATGCTGCAGAAGCACGAGCAGGAGATCCAGGGCCTCGGGGAGAGGCTGGAGGAGGTGGAGGGTCGAACTCAGGCCTCGGAGGCTGCGATGGAGTCCTCATCCAGTCAGGTCCAGGTGCTGGAGCGAGAGGTGCGGGCCTTGTGAGACCATATCGACGACCTCGAAAATCGAGGTCGGAGGATAAATCTTCGAATATTCGGGCTCCCTGAAGGTGAGCAGCCAATCAGCTTCTTTGAAAACTGGCTGCCGAAGTTTTTGGGCCTTCACATTGAGTCCAGCAGGCTACAGACTGAAGAGGCTTATCCGGTTACAGTGCACAGGTCAGGGCCGGTGCAGCGTCCCCGCTCAGTCCTAGTGCACTTCCACTCAAATAAGGACAAGCAAAAAGTTATAGAAGCTTCCAGATTCCTGGGAAAAGATCCGCAGGCACTGCTGTACAACGGGTCAAAAAACATGTTTTGCCAGGATTTCTCTGCAGCTGTAATTCGAAAGAGGAAGTCCTTCGATGAAGTTAAAAAGAGGCTGAGGAACCTGGGCATCCAGTATTCCATGAGATACCCCGCAGTGCTCCATTTCAGCCACAAGGTCTGTTTATAAATTTGACTTGGCGGATAAAACTAAAAACTTTGTGGACTCTTTAAAATAGATGGATTGGCCTGAAGAATACAGTTAATGTTTGTTCTCTTTTCTGTCTTTCCCCATGTTTTCCCTTCGTTTTTTGAAAATTCCTTTTTTTCTCCCTAATAATTCCTTTTGAAAAGGGGGGAAAAGACCTTGTTACTTTTTTTTTAACTGGATTTTCTGATGGGAAATTTTGTGGATGTTCTTTGTTGTCTCCCTCTTTTTTGTTTCTTCTGTTTCTCTTTTAGTCATAAGGGGTGACATGAAGCCAGGGATAGATAGAGTGCTCATCCTGACTTGGTCTTTTTTCTGTTGATTTAAGGATCATCTCCTTGTTTTTTTCTGGCCGAAGGCTAGAGCACAGTCTGGGTTTGAAGGAGCTGTGAAGGAGGGGATGGGTAGGGTGAGTGCCCCCTATGGGTATGGGATAGAGACTTCCATTCAAGGTTTTATAGTTGCTTTTTTTTGTAGTCTTTTGGTAGTATTAGTTGTTTATAGTTATGATAGAGTAGTTTTTGTACATATAGTTCTTCGAATCTATGAGTCTTTATTTACTTACGCATGGCGCTTTATTAGCAGGGCTCTCCCTTTCAGGGGTTCAAGGGTCTCTGAGAGGGGATATGGCTAAGTGTCTTATTAAATGGTGCACCTGGAACATTGAGGGAAGTCGTTCCAAAAGAGAAAATGCTGGAAAATCTCAGCAGGTCAGTTAGACTTGAAATGTCAGCTCTTTTCTCTCCTTACAGATGCTGCCAGACCTGCTGAGATTTTCCAGCATTTTCTCTTTTGGTTTCAGATTCCAGAATCCGCAGTAATTTGCTTTTATCAAGGGAAATCATTCGCCTGTTAAAAGGAAAGAAGTGCTTTCTAGCCTTAAGAGGGAAATGGTTGATATCGCTTTGTTGCAGGAAACCCATCTTGATGATGGGGAACACCTGAAATTACAACAGGTGGTTATGACCGGGTATTCTTTTCATCCTTTACTACTAAAAGTATGGGAGTGGCGGTACTTATCCAGAAAAATCACATTATTAGAGCAGGTGAAAGATGAGCAGGGACGGTTTGTGATACTTAAAGCCCTGATACATGGGGAGGAATATGGCATTTTAAATGTCCACTGTCCTCCAGCGCATCCCCTCAAATTTTTGATTAGTGCTTTCTCTAAGTTGAGTGCTTTTGGAACACGGCACATTATTATGGTGGGGGAGGGGGTTTAATTGTCTTTTGGATCCGACAGTGGACAGGATGCCTTGTGGGCCCCCAACTATTTCTTCACAGGCCAAGCAGGTGGTTGACTTATGCGAGGAGTTGGGGCTGGTGGATATTTGGAGATGTCTTCACCCTACCGGCAGGGACTTCACCTTTTTTTTCAAACCCACATAAATGTCACACAAGGATTGACCGCTTTCTGGCTCCCTCAGCCCTTCTGGATTCGATTATGGGTTGTAAAATTGGGAATACAGCTGTCTCTGATCATGCAGCAGTGTATTTGGAGGTTAAGGTCGAGTGTGAAGGGCTAGGTTTGCAGCACTGGCATTTGGAACCTTTTCTCCTTAAGGATTCCAAATTTGTGGAATACTTTTGAAGGAGTTTCAGGAATTCTTGACTATCAACTCAGGCACAGCTAGTAGTCCATCTATGCTATGGGAGACTGCTAAGGCCTTTGCTAGAGGTTTAGCTATTTCCTATTCGGCTAGCTGGAAACGACAGTAGGAGGAACAACTGCGTCTACTTGAGACATGGTTGAAAGCCGCCGAGGCAGCACATTTTGTGCGGTCTTCGGTGACTAAGCTACAGCGGATCACGGCCCTACGGGCTGCCTTGAATTCAATACTGACACAAAATGCAAAGAAAGAACTTGCTTTTGCTAGACAAAGGCTATTTGAATATGGGGATAGGCCAGGGAAGTATTTAGTGTACCTGACTAGGAAAATGCGTGCTCCCCAATCCATTGCTGCAATCAGAGACAGCGCCAGGGTCCTTACATACGATGCTAAAAAGATTAATGAGGCTTTTTAGAGCTTTTACTCTGAATTGTGTCGGTCTGAAGGTTGCAAGGACAGGAGTGCTAAAATGGAGGCCTTTTTTAAGAACCTGGACCTCCCAGGGGTGACCTTGGAACAGGCCTCTCTCCTTAATGCCCCCTTGACAGTTCAGGAAATATAGGAGGCAGCTAGGCAACTTCAGAGTGGGAAAGTGCCTGGCCCTGATGGTCTTCCAGGTGAGGTTTATAAGGAGTTTATAGGGATTCTGTCAGGGCCGTGTTGGAGATGTACAATCACTCCTATATGCATGAATGCCTACCACCATCTTTGAGAGAAGCTAATATTTCCCTAATTCTTGGGGAAGGTTCCTGAGGATTGTGCCTCATACAGGCCCTCTCTCTATTAACTTCAGATTTCAAGATTCTGTCCAAGATCCTGGCGCTGAGATTGGAAAGGGTGCTGCCCCATATTATTAAAGATGACCAGACAGGCTTTATAAGGGGCCGTAGGTCCTCTAATAATATTAGAATGTTGCTGAATATGGTCCAAGCTTATCAGCAACGATCGCTTCAGGGGTTGGTGATTTCCTTAGATGCAGAGAAAGCATTTGATTGGGTGGAATGGCCGTATCTTTTTTATGTCTTAGAATAGTTTGGGTTGGGTGGGATCTTTGCTAGGTGGGTGGAGGTTTTATATCGCCACCCTTTGGCCGTGGTCATCACCAACGGGGTGAAGTCTGGGAATTTTAGGATTGGTAGGGTTAGTCGGCAAGGCTGCTCCCTCTCACCATTGTTGTTTACGTTGGTGATAGAGCCGCTGGCAGAGGCCATTCGTCAGAACACTCACATAACCGCGCCGGAAGTGGGATCGAGGGCACACAAGATTATACTGTGTGCAGACGATGTCCTTCTGTTTTTATCAAACCCGATGACCTCCGTACCCCATTTGATACAATGTATCAATTCATTTGGGGCAATTTCAGGATATAAGATTAACTTTGCAAAATCGGAGGCTATGCCTTTGGGGAACCTTAAGGATGTACCAGAAGTTTAAGGTGGCCCTAAGTTCCCTTTTAAATGGTCACGGGCAGGGTTCCAGTACCTAGGCATTTTTATTACCCCCAAGTTTGATCTGTTATTTCGGACTAACTTTGCTCAATCGTTCGCCAATATTAGGCGAGATCTCCAGAGATGGGAGGCTCTTCCAATTTCATGGCTGGGCCGAATATCTCTCATTAAGATGAATGTTCTTCCTCGTTTGCTTTATCTCATGCGTATGCTCCCTGTAATGTTTCCCAGGTCAACGCTGCGGAAGCTTATGGGGTGTTTGGTTCCTTTGTCTCGCATCGTGGGCGGCTCCTCATCAAACTTACTAAATTGCAGTTGCCTCATGGAGGGGGAGGAGTTGATTTCCCAGACATCAGGAGGTATCAATTGGGTTCCCTGCTGTCCTTTGTCTGTGATTGCATAGGTAACGATCCAATCTCAATATGGCTGGATATTGAGGTCTCCCAGGCAAAGTGCCCTCTTATTTACCAATTGTTCATGGATAAGATGAGGACAGTTATGGACCACTACCGGAACCTCATTGTCTTTAGTACAGTCAAGGCATGGAGGGCGATGCATCAGAGTGAGGATTGCTTATCCAAGACTTCGCCACTTACACCTATAGTTAGCATGCCAGGGTTCAGACCAGGGATGATGGACTCAGGGTTCAAACTATGGGCAGCGAGAGGAGTTTCTAGTTTGGAAGACTTGTTTGAGGCCGAGGTTATGATGTCTTTTGAGCAACTGAGCCGCAAATACAGGTTGCCCAGCAGAGACCTTTTCTGTTTTTTTCAGGTTAGGGATTTCATCCCGAAGAAGACTACGCTTCTCACTAAGCCCTATAAGCCCGATACAGAGAGGATGTTGCTACGCTCCACAAGCACCCTTTCAGTTAGTGCCCTCTATCGCCTGCTGGGTGGCAGGGCCTGGCAGGATATTAGCCAGTTATGTGAGGTCTGGATGCAAGAGCTGGGAGTGGAGATCTCTTCTGAAACATGGGAGAACATATGGGAGAATACTCGAAAGATCTCAATCTGTAATAGGACATGTGCTATGCAGTTAAAAGTTCTGCACAGGGCTCATCTGGCACCAGACCGTCTGGCGAAGTTTAAAAAAGGGGCATCTTCAGTGTGCCCCAAATGTAAAATAAGTGTAGGTACTCTTACCCATTGCTTCTGGACATACCACAGGCTCTGTGGAGCACTGTGGCGGGAGAGATAGGGAGGGTATTGAGGACTGAGGTCAAAGTAGACTTCATTTTGAGTGCGAGCAGCAGCAGAGTTTAAAGGAACCCGGAAGGCTACAGCTAAGGTGAGACAGTTTGTTTTAAAATTACTTACCGGTAGCGGGCAGCGGTGTTTTTTTTTCCTCTTCACAGAAAGAGCGGGAACAGCAGGGGGAAGTGACGAAGACCAGAGGGGCAGCCGGGACCCGGAAGCAGGTATAGCGTAAGCTTACCTGGATAGGTTTTTTCCCTATAAAAGCGCGCAGGCATCAATCTCAAAGGAGGGTGCCTGTAAACAGGAAAGTGGCTTGAAGTGTGTATACTTCAATGCAAGAAGTATACAAAATAAGGTAGGTGAACTTGCAGCGTGGGTTGGTACCTGGGACTTCGATGTTGTGGCTATTACGGAGACATGGGTAGAATAGGGACAGCAAGGGAGGAGATTGCAGAGCCATTGACCTTGATTTTTATGTCCTCGTTGTCTACAGGAGTAGTGCCAGAAGACTGGAGGCTAGCAAATGTGGTTCCCTTGTTCAAGAAGGGGAGTAGGGATAACTCTAGTAACTATAGGCCGGTGAGTCTCACTTCTGTTGTGGGCAAAGTCTTAGAGAAAATTGTAAGGGATAGGATTTATGAACATCTGGATAGGAATAATGTGATCAAGGATAGTCAACATGGTTTTGTGAAGGGCAGGTCGTGCCTCACAAACCTTATTGAATTCTTTGAGAAGATGACTAAGGAGGTGGACGAGGGGAAAGCGGTAGATGTGGTGTATATGGATTTTAGTAAGGCGTTTGATAAGGTTCCCCATGGTAGGCTACTTCAAAAAATACGGAGGTATGGCATTCAGGGTGAGTTGGAGGTTTGGATTAGGAATTGGCTGGCTGGAAGAAGACAGAGGGTAGTAGTTGATGGTAAAGGTTCATCTTGGAGTGCCGTTACTAGCGGTGTTCCGCAAGGATCTGTTTTGGGACCATTGCTGTTTGTCATTTTTATAAATGACCTGGAGGAGGGGCTAGAAGGTTGCGTGAGCAAGTTTGCGGATGATACGAAAGTCGGAGGAGTTGTTGACAGTGAGGAAGGATGTGGCAGGTTACAGCAGGATATAGATAAGCTGCAGAACTGGGCAGAAAGGTGGCAAATGGAGTTCAATGTAGCTAAGTGTGAGGTGATTCACTTTGGTAAGAGTAACAAAAAGATGGGGTACTGGGCTAACGGTCGGATACTTGGTAGTGTGGATGAGCAGAGGGATCTTGGTGTCCATGTACACAGATCTTTGAAAGTTGCCACCCAGGTAAATAGTGCGGTGAAGAAGGCATATAGCGTACTGGCTTTTATTGGTAGAGGAATTGAGTTCCGGAGTCCTGGGGTCATGTTGCAGTTGTATAAGAATCTGGTGCGGCCGCATCTGGAGTATTGTGTGCAGTTTTGGTCTCCATACTATAGGAAGGATGTGGAGGCACTGGAACGGGTGCAGAGGAGGTTTACCAGGATGTTGCCTGGTATGGTAGGAAGATCGTATGAGGAAAGGCTGAGGCACTTGGGGTTGTTTTCATTGGAGAAAAGAAGGTTTAGGGGTGACTTGATAGAGGTGTATAAGATGATTAGGGGTTTAGATTGGGTTGACCATGAGAACCTTTTTCCACGTATGGAGTCAGCTATTACGAGGGTGCATAGCTTTAAATTAAGGGGTGGTAGGTATAGGACAGATGTTAGGGGTAGGTTCTTTACTCAGCGAGTCGTGAGTTCATGGAATACCCTGCCAGTAGCAGTGGTGGACTCTCCCTCATTATGGGCATTTAAGCGGGCATTGGATAGGCATATGGAGGATAGTGGGCTAGTGTAGGTTAGGTGGGCTTGGATTGGCGCAACATCGAGGGCCAAAGGGCCTGTACTGCGCTGTATTCTTCTATGTTCTATGTTCTATGTAGACCCGATATCTCTCATCTGAGGTCTACCGAATTTACCATCTTTAGATGGGCATGGGAAGAAACTATTTAATATTCTTGCATACTGTGCACGGAAGAATATTCTGATGAATTGGGTGTCTGAGAACCCGCCGGGCTTGCTGGGATGGCAGAAATTAATTATGGAGTACATTCCCTCGGACATTTTTTACAAACATGGTGTACCACACAATTTTTATAAGACATGGCAGCCCTACTTGAGTTATTTGGATATAGATTTGTCAGTTATCTCAACTAGGGCATTTGTTTAACCAGGATGGTTAGATTTGTCAAGCCCTGGGCCCTGGAGGGGGTCTCCCAAGTTAATACGGGTATATGTACAATGCTTCCGTTCCTTTGTTTGGGAGCTTTGCGCTGGGCAGAGCTGTTCTGTATTTTCTGTTTTTTTTTGTTTTTGCTTTTCTTTCTTTTCTTTCTTTTTTTGGTGTTGCTTTGCACAGTGTCAAGGTTTGCTTTGTATTATAGGGTAGATAGTAGTTTTATTGTAATTTGTGGGTTTTTTCTTTTTATTATACTAATATTTGTTTTTTTTAATAATTTTATATGTTTGTAAAGTTAAAAAAATTTGCTAATAAATATATTTACAGAAGCATCTCTCTATTTTTAGTGAGGGACAGGTAGTTACGATGAAGGGTTACACTCTGCTTCAAGCGTGGCTGATCATGAAGCTCTTCACACCTGCCATAGGCATTTTGGAAGGATCAGCATGTTGATTCCCAATCTGTGTGGCCATCTCATGAATACTCCTCCATGGCCAAGTGTTCCTTGAGAAAGACTTGAACACAGATTTTCTGACTCAGAGTCAGGGGCCAAACCCATCAAGTTGCAAGACTTTCCACATACTGTACTCTAAGGGGGATGAAATCCATTGCACCTATATCTGGGAGCAACTGCCTTATGGAGAAAGTGAGGACTGCAGATGCTGGAGAACAAAGTCAAGAGTTTGGTGCTGGAAAAGCACAGCAGGTCAAGCTGAAGCCCTGATGAAGGGCTTATGCCCGAAACGTCAATTGTCCTGCTGCTCAGATGCTGACTGACCTGCTGTGCTTTTCCAGCACCACAATCTCAGCAACTGACTTATGCAGAATCCTTGAAGTCAGTCCATCCGCAATTGCCATGTCACTTCCGTAGACTTTAACAACTTTAAACAACCCTGCAAATGAGCAAATGCTTCTGCAATCAAAGCAACACCCAGTAGAACTCCATCAGCAACTAACATGAAAATAGTTGATAATCCCTTGTCAGAGTTGTTGGTTTGTTCTACCTGAATGTGTGCTATCCAAAGCTAAGAGAAGATGTATGCTGGAACAACAAGCTTTAAAATAATAATGTTGGTGTTAAATCAGCTTTACGTGTGCTAACACTCTCGCGAACACCATTTGGAGGTGAAGCAGCAGTTGCAGTGCTGAGAAATCAAGTTCTATGAAGCCAGATTGTATGGGTGTTAACTTTGTAGAAAATAAACAAATTATATGTGTTTTCCAATCATACTTTAACATAATTGACACCATCATCTTTTTTTTTCTGTAAACTCCCTTGCACTACATCTTCTGGAATTTCTATTATATTAAAAACAGAACAGAACAAATTCCACTTGGCTCTGTTCTTTATCCCAGTTCATTGTGCATCCTCAGTCAAATCTGAGGTAGTCAAACTGGAGCCACATAGCCAGTTTTGGCTCCAAGTGAAATGTTCATTGGCTCCCATACCTAAAATCAAGATTGCTAAATTGGCTACAATTCAGTAAAATATGATGCTTAATGCCAAGCTCCTCTTCAGTACAGGCTTGATGCTGGAGTTTATCCAGATTTCTCTCATCTCTTGCACCTTCTCCTTTTCTTGTTACTTAAACAAACTCTGATGTGAATGTTATGATTGACAACACAAGAGGCCAATCATGTGTAGCAATGACATATCAATCAAATCCTTAGCATTAGCTGTGTAGTCAGGACATATCACCATGGGAAAATGGCTGGAAGCTAAGTACAAAATAAGATTGGAAAAAAAGGACTGTGTAGTTCCTTCAGAAGCTTGTAGCTATTTACTTGCCTGCTATAATCTTGCTATTCAAAGCATCAGAATATCAGAAATAACTTATGTTTATGATGTGAATTATCAAAATAAATGTAAAAGTTTAAAAATATTGTTTGTAAACAGAAAATATAATCAAACTGTGAGGGATAAAGGTTAAGTTATGAAAATGCTGTGTTAGGTGTGCAAAGATGTAAACGATTAACACAGTGGTCAGAACTAGCTATTGAAATAAGCTGGTGACACAAATGAATGAACAAAACAACATGTTATCCTGTTCACTTGTGAAGTAATTAAATGGGACTATTGTGCTTTGCTGGGAGTATTAATATGATCTAATTGTTTTATGATGTTTGTTGCTGGAAGTCCATACCAAAAATAGAATCGCCCTTAATTATTATTTTAATATCTTGTTGTAATTTCCTACGAAAAGTTTCCTGTGTGATCTGGAGCAGCAAAAGACAAACATTAACACCTTAATTACAAATACCTGTATTGAAGAGAATTAGTCTCTGAATGACATAGTAAATTTGTGTAGTGATTAGTTGAGTCAAGCCAGAGGGTCATCAGTTTAATCTCTGGTCTCAGTCAAATTAATTGGTCTCAGCTATGGTGAAGGTATGGGTGCTGCAGTTGGTGCCTCCTGGATTTAGGGAAAAAGACTCCAGCAAAGTTTCGATCTGTGATCACCATTTAGCTGAATGTAGGTGAAATGGTCTGTACCTCTGGCAAAGTATCAAAGGAGAAAATTGGTGAGGAAAATCCATTTTTTTTTTGTCTGTGATGGATTTCATGGGCAACAATATGTAGCTTGATCCTACACATGAATAAATTAGAAAAGATATGGGTCACCATAGCTTTTGCACATGAGGGAAGAGCCTGTGAACCAGCCCACGAAGTATAGGATCATTCACTGCAGCCATTTGTATATGGTTCAGGATGAACTGTTTTACATTTAGTTTAAATAAATATTTTTGGTCTGCCTTTTGTCTGTTGACAGTTAAGAATCTTCTCCGTGCTTTCAGAACGTTCTAGTTTCTTTGCTCTGCGCCTTGCTGATGACAGTTAGGAATTTGGAAACGATCCTTAGAATGTAACTTCTATTTTTTTTTGACTTTCCATTGGTCCACTCAAAATGCAGAATTTGTTCCTTAATCCAAATGTCTGCAACTGGAATTAGTGACTGCCGATCAACAGCCGGAAGCATTACTCAGCCCTAGATTAATATGATGTAAAACAGGTTAAATAAAACAGAATGAATAGAAAACAGCTTGCTGTTTTGCACTTCTGATGATTACATTATGATATGAAACAGAAAGATAATAAGTGGATTTTACTGTGTTGAAAATTAATCACAGGCACAGTGAAAGCTATTTTTTGTTATTCCTATCAGGCAATACAATATAAAGTGATGGAGTTATTAAATATGCTTCATTTTAATTTCTATTTTTATTGAAGCTTTTATCTTGCACTCATAGACTTCGCTGGTCAGTATGCACGTTGGTATTCCTATAGTTTTGCAAGCTGTAAGATTGGCCTTATCAGCAACTTGATAAATAAGGCTCAGGCCATTTGTTTGCCTTCGAAACCTGATGCTGAAATAAAATGTATCATACGTATCCATAGGATAAAGGCCACCTTGATCAGCTGTAAATCACACATTTTCTTGAAAGGCCTTAAGATGTTTACTCTTGGTCTTAAACAGTGCCCAGTCTAATTCATTACCCTGAAGAATAAGGTATCTCAGAGGTTTGAGCAACCTATGGAACTAGCTGCTTCCTGCTGCTACTATACAGTAGCAATGCAAGCGGCATTCACTGCTAACAGGATACTGTCATCTAACTAAAAAAGCATTCTGCCTATCACCCACATGAGTCATGTGATATATGAATTTCAGTGTTGGTGTGATTCCAGATATGTAAGCCATATCTCCCAAAGACAGTAGATCATATAAAACAGCATATCTCTTTGGCTGTTCACAAAAAACAAAGTACTGACTGTATCCAACCAGCCCACACTATGAAAATACATTGCACAGTATTCAACATTGGATGTAATTCTACCATTGGACAATATTTCCTGGATAGTTTTAAAACATGTGAGGAATTATGCTGACAACCAATTTATGATTATCATTCGGACTTGCAGTGTGACACATTTGTGTGTTTTGGAAGCTGCATATTTTAACACAGAGACAGACCTCTGTCCTTTCATGTCAACAAAACAAGTGACAGCCATTCTCTGGTTCATTTCTCAGGGCAACGCCATGACCAGTCAGAGTCAATCTGCCTGGCTTAAAATTTAAACAAAGCCTAGCAGTCAACTGTCAATCACATTAAATGGTACATTCTCCATGGCAGCACCTCTACCAATCAGAGTCCACTTGCCGACCAATTAGAACTCTCCTGTTGTGCAGTAGAAATGTTGGATTTCCCCTTGAATGTATATTCTTGCAAGTGTCCTGATGAATACAAATTGAAATTCTAAGCTACAATATGCCTTTTTCAGCAATACTCACGTTCTGTATGACCAATCATCTATATATTTTCATATGAATTTCATACACCATTTTAAAATTGCTGTCTATGTGCTGTATTAAGTTGCCTACTCCTCATCAACAGTACTATCTACCATTGCCAGGCCAAGAGAACAAGAAGGTGTTCCACAGCCAATAGCTTGCTATTTCTCATCTGTAAACCACTGCATATCAAAATCAGTAAAAGTGGCCTTGAAAGCTCGGCCAGTTGATTTTTCTTCTTCCTTATATGAAATAATCACTTCTCAGAATGTTGTTTTCAGAGTATTATTAGTTAATATAAACGTTTATTTTTATTCTTTGGCAAAGGGCATAAAATATGATATCTGTAACAGGTTCACCACAAAAGTAGTAAAATTGAGATAACAAAATATAAGTGACTGAAAATTATAATGACGTTGGCCATTAATGACACAATGTTAAATAATTCTGCATATATTGTATATTTTTAGAAAGATAAGAAGGACCTACACTTATTTAAAAGCCTATTATATCCTCCAGTTATCCCAAGGAACTTTACAATCTTTGGGTCAGTTAGACTCGAAACATCAGCTCTTTTCCCTACTTACAGATGCTGCCAGACCTGCTGAGATTTTCCAGCATTTTCTCTTTTGGTTACAATCTTTGTAGTTCTTTAGAAGTGCACTGATGGTTGCAATGTAAGGTATCATGGCAGCTAATGTGTGCACACCACTGCTCCCAAAACAGCAATTAAATAAATAAGCAGATAATCTGTTTTGAATAGTGTTTTATTTATTTGGTTTGTGGTGTTTTATGTATTTTGCTTTATTCACACTGATCAAATATGACTGCAGGCAATTTTAATGCAGATGCACTTGGTGTTGAGACTGGCAGCTGGGAAGAAAAATGGAATTGATTTCTGGCACTATTTACTATTTCACATTGAGTTCTAAAGCAAATTTAGTTATTTATTTAATGATTATATTAAACTGAACATTTTTAGAATTTTTGCAGGGTGTAACCTTTGAAATGATATTTTAATTTAGAGGTGTAGAAATATTTTTGACCAGTTAATTTTATTGCCTAGCATTGATAACAACTTGAAGAGGGCTTGTTGCAAGTTCCCCATTATCCACAAGCTTGATCCCATGTTTCCACCTAATACAATCGGAGTTCAAAATCAATTGATAAGTCTTTGCATTGACCGGTTTTGAACTATTCTCCTCGTTAATCTCTTTAATCCAGTTACCAGAGCACATCCCCGTTGTTGAAATGTTGTTTTAGAAATATGCAGAAAAGATTTTTATAAACAAATGAATATTAATTATGTTATAATCTTGCAATAAAGAAGCAAAGTTCAACTAAAATACTGGAGAGTCTCAGTTACAGACTTTACTGTCCTCCCACACAGATCATTCTCAGTTATAAATTCCTGTGCCAGTCAATAACATATTGCAAACCATATCAGGATAACCCAGTTACCTATGGTAATGTGTATGGATAAAGTTGATTTCAATCAATCCAGAGCACTGCAATATTCTAGTGTTAACAGTTCTCTTTCAAATTTTAGAGGGTTTTTTTTGCTATGTATGGCAACAATAAGCAACTGCATTCTTTTATTACATGTCCCATGAGGAGATGTATTGCAATCCCTAATAATAATTCTCATAAATTTTAAGATGACAAGCAAGTATTTTTTATGAAAATAAAGGATTAATATTAATAAGCTGTTGACAAGTGTAACATTTTGTGACCAAGGGCACATTCATTGCAACTGCAAAGCCATGAATAAAGTTGCAAAATGGAATGTAATGTTAATGATTTTACTCTATGAAAACCCTTCATGTTCCTACAGAAATGGATCCAACTTGCAGCCATGCAACAATTTGTCACTTAATTAACAGTAAGTAAAGTCAACTACATTTTTTTTACAATTTATCATTCAAATATAAATAATCTCTGCACTTTCCTATGTGCAACATTGCTGATTTGTTTTCTAGGAATGAATGTGGGGTGAAGAAAGTATATTTGCATTCACAAAAAATAATTACTTCTTGATATCCAAACTTTTATTAGTCATGTTCATTTAAAATAAAATTACCCAAAAAATATATCTTTGCAAACACATGGCTTTTACTCTAAGCATCATTCTGGAACAGAGCAAGTGAACAGATATCACATAAACATGCCAAAGTCATTATTCTTGATTCACTCTGAAGTGCACACTCAGTTCTCCTGGAGAAGATTTGGCTGCTGTACAAACTTAGAGTTGGCAGGAAGTAAAGGCCTAGAGGGGAACCTGGAGTTACTCTGATGCTGCCAAGATCTTTCCTAATATACTTCTGGACAAAGTAAGTCACGGTCATGTAGAGTGGCCCCTACATCATTCATGTAAATGGAGATTTACACCTGTTCTACCTTTTTATAAATTATTTCAATTGCATTGACACATTGGCAACATATCTTAAAACACTGTCCGCACACCTCAGGCACCTGGGTTTGATCCAGGCAAGACAGATGGGTGGAAAGACTCCAGTCCTTGATAGCTATTAAAGATCCTTATTGAAATGAGTATTAGCAGTCCTACAGGAAAAGAGTATGTACTGTCAATGTGAAATGTTTCCCCTCATTCTTCATACAAGTCTAGCTTTCACAGCTCTATTTTTTCCTACAGTTCCAACCCTCCATTTCTCAGACACAGACTTGTTTCCATAAAGTTTGAGCTGTTTGTATGCCTATATGTTCTCTTGAATATTTCTGAAAAAAAGGAGCAAATTTTCCTGAACCTTTTGTCATGCGTTCATCGGACAAATTCCAAGAAATACCAACTTAAAGGGGAAAACAATATTTAGAAAAGAGAAGAGTGCTGATTGGTTGACAAGTTTGAACAACAGGTAAAGCTAGCTGTTTCACAATGCTACCATGCAGAAGTGGTGTTCGTCATTAACACGATGTTGCTGTCAAGCCAAAAAAGACTCTCAATCTATCTCACAAATGTGCAACGTGGTACATGATTTTCAAATTTTGTGTGATGTTTGAAATGTAGGCCATACATCCTAAAGACTGACAGATCATTCCAAACAGCATATCCCTTTGCAACAGGTAAGATACTGACCATATCCAACCAACTCATATTTGCAAACCTCGCAACACAGTATCCAGAATTAGATGTGATTCTGCAACAGGACAACATTTGCCGGATAATCCTGAGTGCATGAAGAATTACGCTCACAACTAATTTTGGATTGAAAGTCATGCTAGCAGTGTGGTACCCTTGTGTGTACTGGAAGCTACAAACATTTATACACAATTTTTTGGAATTATAAAGAAGACATGTACACATACTGCCTCTGTTGCAACTTAACAAAATAGGTATCCGCCATGCTCTGGTTCATTTCTCGGGCTAAACCTTTGACCAATCAAAATCAACCAGCCAACCAGGTTTAAAATGTAACAAGCTTCACAATTAACTTGTCAGTCATTCTTAATGAATACACTTACCAATCACCCAGCACTCTATTATTCAGTATAAACATTGTTTTCCTTTCACGTAGGCATTTCTTGTGAATATGTGCAAGACAAAAAGGCTGAAACAAAATCATCACTTTTTCCAGAAATATTCAAAATTTGCAGCAGGAAATGACAATTTACATGTGTTTTCTGGGAGCTACAATAGTATATGTATTGTCTTTGACCTGTTTTATTCTCTGTTAACCAAATGCATACCCCAGCTGGTATACATTTATGAAAATAATCTGAGCTTCTAACATGTTTGCAACTGCTTAAAATGGTGCCAGACTCCATTCTTCTGAAATGGGCGAGTTCCTTATGATCATATCAATGATGTCAGTGAATTACATCCTGTCTCCAGGGAGAAATTCTTAAAAGATGTTGGCTTACAAATTAATCTGGACCTGTTTCTAGCTCAAGACAGCAGTGTGCACCCAAATCAAGAGGTTTTTTTTTTCTGAGATGTAAGGTGCTTATCAGGCTTCATTAACATACCCAGACACACCAGTGTAAGCTCGGTGTAAACTCTACTCATGAAACTGCAGGCAATTCAATTTTATCAGTTTAATAGGCAGTGCCCATCAGATAGGTCCCAAAAATGAGGAGTAGAGGATTAAAAGGAGATAAGGATAGGGGGTGTTGAAGGTAAGGAGAGGGAAATCACTACTTGTGCTGAGGACTTACTTACTCAACATAAAGAATTATTAAAAAAGAAATTAACATTTGTCAATTACTACTCTCAACAGAGGCCACCAAATAATCCTAATATCACTCCATTCATAAGAACATAAGACATAGAATCAGAAGTAGGCCATTCAGCCCATTAAATCTACCCTGTCACTCAATAGGATTATGATGACACTATGGCTTTAAGTGATGCATTTTTTCCTGGATTTTTTTGAAGCAAGAGATGTAATGTTGCCTGTTCCGAGCCAATAAAATAAACAGGTTGTGAGGCCCATTTTAAAAAAAATTAGAACAATAGAGGCAGCATGAATGGGTGGAGTCAGGCTCCCACAGAACCGGGGTTTTAGTTAAGCTTTCTGTAGTTGGGGTTTTGGAGTTGGTTGTGCAAGTTGTTATACATCTCTCCCTGCTACAGCAAAAGCTAGATTTCTTTCTCTGTCTGCCACAGATTTCTCTTGGTATTAAGATTAAAGTTAGCGTCTAGGCTATTTCTTGATATATTTGAAAGGGGTTTGGTCTGGTCCAAAACAAATCATGGCTGATAATCCTCAACTGGACTTTCCTGCCTTTTCCCTGTAACCCTTGATTCCATTACTGATTAGAAATCCATTGATCATAACCTTTAATATACTTAACAACAACCCCAATTTCAAGAGAAGAAATTCTTCCTCATCTCTGTCTCAAATGGTTCATCCCTTCCTCTGAAATTATGTCCTCTGGTCCAAGACCACAATG
The DNA here is from genome assembly GCF_037043375.1 of Chiloscyllium plagiosum. Lineage (NCBI taxonomy): Eukaryota > Metazoa > Chordata > Chondrichthyes > Orectolobiformes > Hemiscylliidae > Chiloscyllium > Chiloscyllium plagiosum. The sequence continues at coordinate 50,235,805 of NW_028270155.1, read as the reverse complement.
GGATACAACTTTCCCTTCTACTGTGTCAAGTGCACTAATACTCTTGTATATTTCAGTACAGGTGCCTTTCAATCTTCTAAACTCCAATGAATACAGGCTCAAACTACTAAGCCTCTCCTCATAAGACAGTCCTTTCATACATGGGATCAGCCGAGTGAACATTCTTGTCGACTGCCCCATTGCCATAACTTTCCTTAGCTAATTGCCAAAAAATTTTAAAAACTGGTCTTTTAACAAGTCTCCAAGTGTACATATTTAGAAGGTTGAATGTGATGATTTTTACAAGTGGAACCAACACCAGCACCAATTGTGAGTTGGTCATCCATTACTAAATTGGTATGCTTTGCACTTGAAAATGGCAGCATTGTACACTAATTATTACCCCATGATCTGCAATAAAAAAATCAGCTTGAACTTTAAGATAGTGGAAAGTATGTGAAAGATATATTTCATACTGAATGTTCTTTCTGTTCTCTTTATTCCCATCTCTTACAACACAATTCACACCTCATAATTGCCCAATGAACTGAGAACAAAGGGCAGTCTCAGTGGAAATCATTCAATGAGTGAAAAGATTCAAATTCAGACTGTAATAAGTATTATCCAAAGTTTAATTATGGATAAAAGACTAAAAATTTTAAAAATAAGAGTGAGCCATTCAGCACTACTGAGAAATTGCTAGAAAAGACCATAAGACATCAGAGCAGAAATCAAGTCACTCGGCCCATCGAGTCAGCTCCACCATTCAATTATGACTGATAGGTTTCTCAACCCCAATCAAGAACCTATCCATCCCTGTCTTAAATATATTCAATGACCTGGCCTCCGCAGCCTTCTGTGTCAATGAATTCCATATATTCGCCACTGTCTGGCTGAAGAGGTTTCTCCTCATCTCTGTTCTAAAAGGTCTTCCCTTTACTCTAAGGCTGTGCCCTCGGGTCCTGGTCTCTCCTGCCAATGGAAACATCTTACCCAACATCCACCCTATCCAGGCTTTTCAGTATTCTGTAAATTTCAATTAGATCCCTTCTCATCCTTCCTTACTTCATTGAGTATAGACCCAGAGTCCTTAAACGTTCTTTATATGTTAAGCTTTTCATTCCTGGGACCATGCCTGTGAACCTCCTCTGGACACACTCCAGTGCCAGTACATCCCTTCTGAGATATGAAGCCAAAATTGTGCACAATATTCTGAATGTAATTTGACCAGAACCTTATTGAGCCTCAGAGGTACATCTCCACTTTTGTACTCAAGTCCTCTCAAAATAAATGCTAACATCGTATTTGCCTTTCTAACTACCCATTCAATCTCCAAGTTAACCTTAAAAGAATCCTGGACTTGGACTCCCAAGTCCCTTTGTGGTTCAGATTTCTGAATTTTCTCCCCATTTAGAAAATAGTTGATATCTCTATCCTTCTTACCAAAGTGCATAACCTCACATTTTCCCATGTTGTATTCTATCTGCTACTTTTTGTCTACTCTCCAAACCTGTCTAAATCCTTCTGCAGCCTCCCTGCCTTCTCATTACTACCTGTCCCTTACTTATCTTTGTATCATCTGAAACTTTAGGCAGAATGCCCTCAGTTCCTTCAACTAGATCACTAAAGTATAAAATGAAAAGTCGTGGTCCCAACACTGACCCTTGTGGAACTCCACTAGTCCACGGCTGCCATCCTGAGAAGGACCCTTTTATCCCCACTCTCTGCTTTCTGCCAGACAGACAAACTTCTATCCATGTTAGTACCTTACCTCTGACATGATAGGCTCTTATTTTTCTTAACATCCTCCCATGCAGCATCTTGTCAAAGGCCTTCTGGAAGTCCAAGAAGATAACATCCACTGACTCTCCTTTGTCTAATCTGCTCATTATCTCCTCAAAGAATTTTAACAGATTTCTCAGGCATGACCTCCCCTTGATGAAACCATGCTGACTTTACCCTATTTTACCAAACAATTCCAAGTATTCAGAAATCTCATCCTTTACAATGGACTCTAAAATCTTACCAGCAACCGAGATCAGGCTAATCAGCCTGTAATGTTCCATCTTTTGTCTCATTCTCTTCTTAAACAGGGAGGTTACATAAGTGATTTTTCCATTCCCAGGGACCCTCCCTATCTCCAGTGAATCCTGAAAGATCACCACTAATGCCTTCACTATCTCTTCAGCTATCTCCTTCTGATCCCTGGGGTGAGGCCCACCTGGTCGAAGTGATTTATCCACCTTCAGCTCTTTCAGTTTTTCTAACACCTTCTCTTTGGTGATGGCCACCATACTTACCTCTACGCTCCAACCCTCTGGAACTTTTGGAATGTTACTCATGTCTACCACCGTGAAGACTGATGCAAAGTACTTATACAGTTCCTCTGCCATTTCTCTGTTCCCCATTACGACTTCTCCAGTGCCATTTTTGAGCGGCTCAAAGTCCAATTTTCCCTTTGCCTTACCCTTTATATATCTAAAGAAACTCTTGCAATCTTCTTTTATATTACTGGCTAGTTTACCCTCATATTTAATCTTGTCCCTCCTTATTTTTTTTTAATTGTTCTCTGTTGGTCTTTGTAGGCTTCCCAATCCTCTGGCTTCCCACTGTCCTTTGCTGCATTATATGCTTTCTCTTTTGCCTTTATGCTGTTCCTGACTTCCCTTGTCAGCCATGGTTGCTTCGTTCTCCCTTTAACATACTTTTTTTGCTGTGTCTTCTGAATTACTGGCAGAAACTCCTGCCACTGCTGTTCCACTGTCTTTCCTGCTAAGCTTTCCCAATCCAAAACTCAGCAGGGTCTGGCTGCATCTGTGGACAGAAATTAGAGTTAACATTTCCGGTCGAGTGACCCTTCCTCAGAACTGATGGTTGCGAGGAAAATGTTGATTTATATGCACAAGTTAGCATGGAGGGAGGGAATAAGGAGTAAATGATAAATGGGGATAGAGCACAAAGAGAGAGAAGAGCAGTTAGACAGACAAATGAAACATTAACTCTGATTTCTTTGCACAGATGCTGAGTTTTTCCAACAATTTATCTGATTTATAACATCCACAGTTGTTTCAGTTTTTATTCAGCACTACAGGCCTGCTTTGCATTTCAACAGAATCATAGCTGATCTTCTACTTTAAATCTATCAATCCCCAATCCCCTGAGTTCTTTACTAGCCAAAAAAAATCTCGTTCTTAATTATACTCAAAATTTGAGCATCTACCAATGGCTTTCATATGGCAATGGCTCAGTGAATTAGGATTGACTTTTCTCCTGCAGTATGCATTGTTGTGATCATTTGAAATTAGACATTCTTGTGGTTCTCCTGTTGACAGCATGATGAAAAATTTTAGTAAAATGTCCCTTCCTTTTGGTAATTTTCCAGAATCTCTTTGTTTGTTATTGAGAAAGTTTCTACACCTTTTTTTGATGCAAGTCTATGTTGAATTTACAAGTATGAAAAATATTTAGTTATGAAGAGGAAATAGATAGCCCACCTTGAAGGGAGCTTCAGAGTGCATATATCGCCATTCTAAATGGAACTTAATGTTAATAGCGTCCCTTGTTGATGTACAGTTGTATGTCAAGGCATCAATGCATTTGGGAAATTTACCATTTCCACCAGCCCACTCTACTAACAGCCTGAGCACTTGAACAAAACAAAATTAACTAACAAGAAATATTGTGATTCTTTTATGTTTGGGAGAGTTTTGAATCAGGATTAACATGAATTAATGAATAACAAGAGGATTATTCAGACATCTTGTCTACTATTAGAACTTTTCTGTTTTCTTTTGGATATCTGAGAATTATGTTCTTTCTGCTACTTGATTTTCTTTTGAAATTATAGATAGTTATTGCTGATTGACAGCATCATTTGGTATCACTGTCTCCATCAATTGTATTCTGAGGCATTAACGACCAAACATTCCAATAATATTTTACGTCAATTAATGAGCGCTCAGTGGTTTACACTGCTGCCTCACAACACTAGGAATCTGGCTTGATTCCAGCCTCAGGCGGCAGTCTGTATGGAGTTTGCATGTTCTCTCCATTTCTACATGGGTTTTCTCCAACTACTCCATTTCCCCCCACCCCCACCCCCACCCCCAACAGTCCAAAGACGGGTAGGTTACATGAATTGGCCATGCTAAAATTGCCTATAGTGTCCAGAGATGTGTAGGCTAGGTGGATTAGCCATGGGACATGCAGGATTACAGGGATGGGTGAGGGGATGGGTTTGGGTGGTTTGCTCTTCGGAGGGGTCAGTGTGGACTCAATGGGCTGAATGGTCTGTTTCCACACTGTTGGGAATCTATGGTTCGACTAGCAGCATATTAAAGAAGATAACAATAACAATGATTTAGAATAATTAAAGAGTTTGATTTCAATGTAGTTTACTTGGGCACATTGGTCATTCTTGAAGCTAAGTGAAATAAGGTATATGTAGGTTTTTGTGTCCAATTAGCAGAAAATATTTGGGAATGGAGGTATTTTTTGTTTTATCTGAAATGCACTTTGACAGCATCAGATGTACAGTACATGGACAGAACAACACAATAGTATTGAATTTGGATCAGAAATGTTGCACACTATTCCAATTTGCAATTAATTGAAAGCCAGCTTGAATTTATTGTTCAACAAGCAAAACATTGTGAATGTTGGAAAATCTAAAATATTAACAGAAAATGTTGCAGACCAGGCAAGGTTTTGTGAGAAGGAAAGCTAGCATTTGATATTATGTGTCACAGATAGATTCCACAATATCTTTATTCTCAAGTGCCTTCCTGAAAAAGACAAAGCAATATAGTTTTTTTTCGTTTAGAAATATTTTAAGTGGTTATGTTTCTGTTTTTGCACTAAAATGTGATAATTTGCTCTGTGGTTGAGGCTATTATCTCAATATATGTTCAATGATAGCTCCTGGGACATATCTTTAGCCAGTCTCCATTCATTCATTCTTTCTCAATCTTAATTGACCCCAGTAGAAGAAAAGCAACAGAATCATGTACTCAAGCCTGATCAAAAAGAAACCACAAAAATCACTGCCGTTTTACAAAATAGCAAGATAAATAGCATGAGACAGAACAAATCAGATCCTAAGCTCAATAGTGGTCAGATGCTGCCTGAACACAAACATTTATTAGGAGATCAGACTGGGAAAAGCAAAAGTATTTGCCAAACTGAATTTTCATAATGACCATCTTGAATCTTCTTCATTAAACAAACCATTGTACATTTAACAGAAAACCATATAACAGAAAAGGTGGTAAAATTTGAATTAAGCCCTCACAGCGAATGAATGATCTAAGCTTCTCAATGTTACAAAAAAGTAACTATTTTCTGTTGGAGATAACAAAGAGTGAACATATCTTCTCACTGATACAATAAGAAGAAGCAAAAGATTGTTTGCTGCTAACTGACACAGAGAAAAAGAGGTACAAGGTCGGTATGAAATGATTTCAGACATGTTTTGGGCTTTACCAAAAAGCAATTTTCAGAAGAATGGAATGCTGCCAAAGAAAACAAAAAATACAGCACCTCTGGACAGTTTTGTCACAACTGTGTACTGGATTTGCAGAGCACAGCAAGTATGACATTGGCCTCGTGTTGAAAGACTGTTAAAATGACTTCAGTTTATTCCTGATCTTAATTGAGAATTGATAGGTAAGCAAAGTGGAGGAGAGGCATTCAACAACAAAATGGGATCATTAAACAGCAGCAACATGAGAAAGCAAATCTGGATCTATTTAATGCATATTGCAGAAGCTTAGCAGCTGATAAAAAGTGGCTTGAGCAAAGTAATTTCTCGAACCAATCTACACATGGAAAGAGAGAAGCTCTTTGGTAACTTGAAACCAATAGCTGGTTTGGATATCTATCAACCTCATCCAAGAGATGTACTTCCTGTAACAATGCGAAATGAAGCAGGTGTCTGAAGAAGGAGGAAGTTTCCAAATTGCGTGTCAGAAAGAGAAACATCACTGTTATCCAAATGAATGACATTGACATTTGTTTCTTGGTGAAATAAGACAGTGATAAAAATTTCTTGACAGTGACTTTCATCCTTCCTGTCAAATATTTAGCACAATGTACACAGAATCATAGTTATTTTTAGAATTCCAATCAGTTAAAAGATTGTGTTGTGAAGTCTAGAAAATAATCAATAGCCTGCATGGATCACAATGTCATTTTCAGAATGTGCATGACAAGTTCATCCATTGTCCATCTTGAAAGAGACAAAGTAACAAAAGAAGAAAACATAGACCAGATCTGAAGCAGGTACTACATCAATTCCCAACAATTCTACGCAACCAGACATTTCCAAAGTAAAGATAGTCGAAAGATAAAGTTGGGTATCAAGTGAAATATGCAAACCCTTTCATAGATTTGAGGGACATTCTTGTGAAAGTAGATGCAAATATCAAACTGAAAGTCATGCAGTTGTACTTCAATAGATCGGTTGTCAGCATATACCCACTAAATTTTGCACAGGATGAAAAAGAAAATTACTAGGATGGAACATTAAAATCTCATTCCTCATTTGGAATGGCCCGCTGATTGATCTGTGTGTCATTGTAATCCCAAAACTAAACAGCGAAGCATAAACAGCATTGCTTTGATTAATTTAAATTAAGGAGGTGATGGCCTACTGGTATTGTTGCTAGACTATTAATCTCAGGCATTAGGCCCATGCAAAGTTCTTGGGACTTGGGTTCAAATCCTGTTATGGTAAATAGTGGAATATGATTTCAATAAATATCTGGAATCAGAAGTCTAATGATGACCATGCAACCATTGTCAGTTCTCAGGAAAAATCCATCTGGTTCACTAATGTCATTTACAGAAGCAAATTTCCATCCTACATGTGACTTCAGATCCACAGCAATGTGGTTGACACTTAACTGCCCTCTGGGCAATTAGGGATGGGCAATAAATGCTGGTCAAGACAGTGATACCTTCATCTCATGAAAGAATAAAAAAATTGCACTTGTTGCCTGAACACATGCTTTTATTCATAGGTCAGTGCTAGGCAAATCAAAAACATTCTCTAAACCTAATTTTCGTAATGACCACCTTGAATATCTTTATTAAAAGAATCATTGCAAGTTTAAATGGCAGGATGTCTATGGTCCATGCTGAAACCTTAGTATATTTCATGTATCAGAAAGTGTGATGGAAGAAAAGTTTCTAAGAGTCAGTAATAGACCATAAATCTCAGCATTGAAACATGCATGTGGGGAGAGGAATAACCATGGTCCTGCCTCAAACTGAACCAAACATCATTTTGGACAGGTCCAGCCAATTACATATTAAATGCCAGGGACTGTCAGAATGTGTGGCCTCACATTATTTCAAATATTCTGGGACAGAGTAAGAATGAACTCAAATTTCAAGGGAATGGAGACTGAAATCAGAGGAATTGGGAGCACACAGAACATGAAAAAATAAAGACAAATCAGCATTAGTGAAAACTATACCAAAGTGGAATTTGTGTGTAACTCCAATTTTCAATGGAGGTTAGTCTTTGATTCAGTTTTGGGTATACACAACAGTTAAAAGTGGAACAAAGTACACCATTCCAAATGTAGCCTTTGTTGATTTCTTTAAATGTTTAACCAGAATAAGGAATCCTCTTCATTTCCATGATTTGGAGGAGCCAGTATTGGACTGGGATGGACAAAGTTCTTCATTTCCTGTCATATCAACTTGCCTTCTACCTGTAATAGAATTAGATATTATTCTTAACTTATTTTGGGATTTGGTGACACTAACAAGGCTACTATATATTGTCTATTCTTTGAGAAACAAGCTATTGCTGAGACTTCTTCTTGAACTTTGCAGTTCATGTGGTAAGGGTATTCCAATAGGGTTGTTAGGTAGGATGTTCCAACAGTTTAGGAGAAAGTGAGGACTGCAGATGCTGGAGATCAGAGCTAAAAATGTGTTGCTGGAAATGCGCAGCATCCAAAGAGCAGGAGAATCGACGTTTCGGGCATGAGCTCATGCCCGAAATGTCGATTCTCCTGCTCCTTGGATGTTGCCTGACCTGCTGCGCTTTTCCAGCAACACATTTTCAGCTCTGTTCCAACAGTTTGTCTCAGTGGCCATAAAGGGAGAGAATAGGATATGAGACAAAGTGGAGGAAACAAAGGTCCAAAATAATAGAGTGAATTGTTCTGAGATGATAGGGAAGAAGGATAGATCAGATCATGGCAAGTGGATTAAAACTGATGGGAGAGAGGGCAATGTGGAAGAAATTAGAAAGACCTGGTAGTGCTCAATGTGCTCATCATGCACTACAAATTGTTACAAAAAGTGCTCCACAAGTCAAAACCAATCACTTATAACATTTAACATGTTAAATATCCTTCAGTGGAGGGTACAGTTTTGTAAACTCTTAGCAGACAGTTAAATGTGTACCTCAAATGTTTCCATCCACAAGTGGCCACATGGAAGCTTCAGTAAAAGACAAAAAGCATAAAAATCACATCAAATCACAGCCATCAGGTTTCAATGTTGTTGACCAAGGATAGGTAATGTAAGACACTGAACGTTAACATGCAAGTGCAGCATATTATTAGAAAGGCGAATGAAATATTAGCCTTTATCACAGGAGGATTTGAGTACAGGAATAGTAAAGTCCCACTTCAATTGCATAGAAGCTTGGACAGACATACCTGGAGAACTGTCCACAGTTTTGGACTGCTTATCGCAGGCAAGATATAATTGCCATACAGGAAGTGCAACAAAGGATTAAAAATAAGGTATATGCCATTTAGGACTGAGAGAAGAGAAACATTTTACTCAGACGTTGGTGAACCTTTTGGAATTCTTTACCTTTGTGGAAGCTCACTCCTTGAGTATATTTATAGTAGAGGTTCATAAATGTTTGATTATTAATATATAACAATTTATGGGGATATTGTGGATAAAAGGCATTGAAGTGTTCAGTCAGCCATGATCATATTACATGGAGGAGCAAGTTCAATGGGCTGAATGGTCTACTCCTGTTCCTATGTTACTTTAAGAAGAAAAGAAAAGCAACATTGCTCTCATTTGATATTGAAATATTCAAAGATTCATTATAGCAGAAAAAGACCACTAGAGACAGATGTGACCAAAAACTCCTGCAACACAACTCATCTCTTATAACGGAGCACAACAGTCAAAGGAGATAACAGAATACAACAAATGGAGGAAAATAAAGTTATTCTTCTTCTGTTGAGGCAATCAATTCAAAACATAGAAAAGAAGAACTGTGTGAACTTACATATACATTTGGTCAGTGAACATGTAAAGTTATGCATAAAGTAAAATTACTTTATATATCTGTTTAAAATACCAAAGTTTGCAACATTGTACAGAAAAACGAATTGGGAATTATAATATGATTGATCATAATATGATTGAGCAGTCAAAACCGCTAGCTACATGTTTAAAGCAACAAATTTGAATACAGTCCAGTTCTACAAATAGCAAAGAGATGAGTAGAGAAATAATCTATCTTAGTGAGATTTGTAGAGGAACAATTGTTGTTCAGGGCACCAAGAGAACTTTATTTTATTTGAGTAAAATTGTGAAACATTTTTAGAAGAGATACAAATAGGCAAACATTATTTCAGTTTCCAAAAGATGGCACTTCCAATAATTCAATTTCATTCAGAAGTGTATTGATATATTTACATACAGTTCTATTGCAGTAGCTCAGTCCACGATCTTCTAGCTCACAGGCAGATGTACTGCCAACTTTAATGATGCCCTACAATAAAAATGAGAAAAAATATTGAATTTGGTTCTAAAATAGTTGCATTTAAAAACTGGTTATGTGATTATTTGGACACAGCCACGCTAATATATTGTGATTGCTTAGGAACCCCAGTGAAAAGAGAGGTTACCTTCCCCAGATTGCAGGGGGGATACAACATCAGTTATCATTCTGGCCGTCTCATTCTGATAATGTGCACAGAACATTTTACGGCCAGCTGCAGATCTCGGAAATATTCATCTATTTCATTCTTCAATGTTATTGTGCTGAACTCCTGGTAAAATAGCATACAGAGCATAATTCTGATCAGAAAAAATATCCAGCCAACATCTACAATCTAAACTCATGCCTGCACAATTGTTGCCAGACCCTTTGAATGAAATGTTGTCTGAACCACTAACTTTTTTAATGTAATAAATTTGTTCATGTGAACAATAGAAAGCAGTCTCATTTGCCAGCTATAAAGGGTTAAAGTGCATTGTTTCCTGTTCAGATCTGTGAAACAATTTTATCCTGATCATATTTCCTTCAAAAGCTTTTAAAATCATATTAAAACAGTTTGTCTGCTAACAGCCCTGTTGCCAAACCAGTCCAAAATTCATTGAGATCCCTGATTGGTTGTGATTTCAAATTTATGAAATTGACCTAAAATTAACAATTACATCAGAGGAAAAAGGATAATGTGTCTCTGTATAGACATAACTGCTAAAGCTGATTTAAAACAGAAACCAGTTCAATCTGCTGAACATTTGGAAAATAAGTAGCCCCTTCGCATAAATATGTGAAGTCAGGCTGCTCCAAGAGTTTCCCAAGATGATCCAGTACTGAAAAGGTTAAGCTGTATCTCTGCTGACATTGCTGTCCTCAAGAACCGATTTTGCACATGTCTTTATCTGTCATCACACCATGTGCATGAAAAGAAACCCCAGAAGTCAGAAAAGCAAGGAAACCCATGCCTTCTGCCCATTGCTGTTGAAATGCTGGTACTGACCTAACTGCTGTGTATCTGCCCCACAAACGATTCAGTTATTCTTCTGTGGAAAGGAGGTAAATGATACAGTTGAACTAAGTCAGTCTGTTTTCTTCACATCGCACTGTTGTCTGGACTGTGATTTTTATCCAGTCCCCAGAAATTTCTGCTCTTCACACTCACTGGTAAGTCAGGATTTCTTTGTGGCAGATTCTTGAAAAAAGGATGCTTTCACTAAAAATTGTATGAACTAGGAATCCAAAAAAATCATAACAACGGTGCAGATCATTCTTGTTAAGTAAACAACATGATGACATGAACTTGTATTTACTTCCTGTAAATATTCATTTAACTGGGATTCACATTAAGTTATAAATCAAAACACTGCACTGAACCAATCAATCATTCTGTATATTTCCTTGTCACCAGAGACCTTATAAAATCAAATAGAGATGATGATCTTCCACTACTGTATATAGCACAGGAACCAATTCAGCTTAATGGGGGAAGCATGCATTTTTGGATTTAAGATGGCAATAACAGATGAAACACATGCTTTGCCTTACAGAGGCTGATCTTGTTCTTTTTCTCCCGCTTTTCACCTCCCTTGAGCTACTTGTCATGAGAAAAGAGCTAATGTAACATGCCACACCACCAACCCCCTATCCCCTCCCATTCCCTCCGTGGCCCCCGACACTTTCTTAATGAATAGATTTGAGAAGCGGTGAGCCATGTCAGACTGAACTTATTGCTGCAATAGTTGGCCAAAGCAACTAGCATACTGTACTCACCTTCAAATATTTGTATACTTTCCTGGTTCATCAACGTTTCTCCAAAATATTAATAAAGTTATTTAGTTTCCTTTTCATTTCAATATTCTGTTGCCTCTAAACCTAGAAGACACTTTAACTTAAAACTCTCACTTTTCATCTATACTATCCAGCCAGCTTCATTATTGCCTGAATGGACTTGCGAATTTCCTGTCAATCTAATGATATAATGAATTTATGGGTGTACATCCGTTCGGTTTTTAACCGTCAGTCATTATTTTTGTTTGCCTTCCTCCTGAGTTATCTTACTAGCAAAACAATTAGTGGGCCAGTAAACAATGTTCCCTCCTATTTCTCTTTGTTTGTTCCACTATGGGGTTTATTAAGGTTTCCATGGGGCCACATGAGTACATCTTAAAGGGCCAACTTCTGTACTTGGCCTGTCACTTCCCTACATAGTAAGTTTTTTTACTGCAGTGCACCTATGCAGCTTAGAAGGCATGTTAACAGTAATTCTACTGTACACGTCCACCTTATTAACTATTGTCTAAATAACAAGCAGAATCAACTGCTTATATTTAAATATAGATACTTAAGTAAAACTCATATAGTTGTAATTAATATCCATTTCTGAGTATGATTCTCAAAGAAGCAGAGTCTGAGCTTTTAACAATTAATGTGTTAACCTATGTGCTTTATACCAAGGATGACTTCACAGTATTTTAAGCATAATATAACTTGACATTATATTTTAATGCTAATTTGTTGTCATAGAAAGTAGCAATATTTCCTAAACTATCTCTTAATGCTTTTGTGATAATTGTAATAGTTATGCTAAATCATCAGCTGGTGGTAAAGAGTTTTTCCGGTGTACATTTCAAAACATTACAAAATATTTAGCTTCTTTTAGAATATCTTAAGATTCCACACTGTTCAAAGAAATCTATATTCATATAGTGCCCATACTATAATTAAAAGTCCCAATGATCTTCATGGGAGTGTTAGAATAAAACTTTCTAGAAAAAAATGGTTTACTTTCTCTAGTCTCACCTTATTACTATATCCCTGGTATAATTTTATTAAATCTCTATTGCACTTTCACCATGATCTCCTTCCTAAAGTAGGTTGCCAAATTTTAGACATAATGGACAAAATAATTTCAGTGGAAAGATAGATTTAGTATTACACCGAACAAGCTACAGCTCTATTCCAGACAGCTTTACCCTCTTGCTGAAGGTTAAAATTCTAAATAATATTCTAATTGCAAAAGGGCATTGATATTTATCAATTTAACATAGATTCATAATATTTTAACTTCACACTCCTATTTATGAAACTTCATGTTGTGAATGCTTTTTGTTTTATCGCTTCAGCAAAATGTCCTCCAACATGTAAAGATTGGTCCAGCTACAAAGTTGACTTTTGTTTTTCTTTGTAAATCCAAGACTAAGGCCTCCCAAGGGTATGTGAGCGGATCTTAATGGCTGAGCCATACAAACCCAGTTAAGTTGCAGGTTTATTCTCTGGTCTGTACTGAGCTGGCTGACTTCAATTGTGATGATGATGATAGATGTTGTATGATGGCATTTAATACTCATGAATTAGGAAGGAATAAAACAGTCAGGATTGCCATAATAAAACTTGACCATCATAAAGCAAACCATGTTGCAAGAGCAAGTGTATGGCTATAAAACAATGATGAGATTTACTAAAAAAAACAAAAATCAACTTTGTACCAATCTTTACATGTTGGAGGACATTTTGCAGAAGCTATAACACAAAAAACATGCACAACATGAAGTTTTATAAATAGAAGTGTGAAGTTAAAAAATTAACAATCTTTATATTCATTATTGAAGCTCCAAAATTAATTCTGGTCATGTGGGCATTGTAGCCACGTTATGAGAAACCATTGGACTGTATCCCAGCAAGTCTTCAATATCTTCAAAGAAGTTGAGTAGAGAATAATTACTGAATGGAGTAAGGAGAGAGTTCCAATAGACTGGTTTAAAAGAAACTTGTAAAAAATCTGTATTTAGTAGCATAGACATTTTTACAAAGTGCAATAGCTTTTTTTAAACTTTGAACAAAATGAAATAAATGTTCTGGAATATTTGCAGTTAGAATTTCTAATTATTCCATGTAGTCTGTATTTAAAAAAAGGAAGTATGTCTTTAAAAACATCTGGTTTTAATATATTAATATATCATGAATTTCAGCAAAATCTGTAAACTTCCGTGGGCTTTTTTCATTATTTTATTTTAGCATGGTTACTAACTCTTGGAAAGTCAACAGAAAATGATGAAGAATACATGGATTTCCTCTGACTGAGTTACCTCTGGTGAGCTGCACAGTTTACTGTGTGAAGTATCCTTCTATTTCATAGGCTATTCTCAAATCCTGATTGGTCTGTAACCAAAACAAGTAAAGGTTTTGCTTAAAAAAGATAAACAGAAGAATTCCAAAGTATGGTACACGTCTTTGGATTTTGGACAATCAAAGAGTGAGATTGTGCCATTCATGGACAACAGGGGCAGAGTTGTCAACCTTTGTGTAGATATATATGATTGAATACTTATAGCACAAAAGGTGGTCATTTGGCCCATCAAGTCTGTGCTAGCTCTCCAGGGGAGGAATTCAGCTGTGCCACTTCCCTGTTGTTTCTTTGCAAATAATGGTCCAATTTCCTTTTGAAAACCACAAATTCACTCTGTTTCCACTGCACCCTCAAGCAGTGCTTTCTAGATTCTAACCATTCACTGTCTCAAAATGTTACTTGCCATGTCACCATTGCTTCTTTTGTCAATGACATTGAGTATGTGTCTTCTGATTCTCAATCCTTCTATCAATGTGAATGGCTTCTCTCATTCTATGCTGTCCAGATCCCTGAGGATTTTGAATACTCCTATCAAATCTCCTTGTAACTTTATTCCATCCAAACAGAATAGTTCCAATTTCTTCTTTCTGTCTACTTAACTAAAGTTCTTCAGCCCTGGAACATCTGTTATGAATTCTTTTGCCCTATCAATATCCTGGGGGTAACCATTGACGAGAACTAAACTGAACCAGCCGTATAAACACAAAAGCAGGAAAGAAACAAAGAATTCTGAGGCAGGTAACTGGCCTTCTATCACCTTAGTGCTATCTGCCATCAAAAAAGCACAAGTCAGGAGTGTAATGCATTATTTCTCACTTGCCTGGATAAATCCAGCTCCAATAATACTCAAGAAACTTAACATCTTCCAGGACAATGCATCCAATTTATTTTTGCCCCATTCACACCCTTAACCATAAAAGCATAGTGGCATCAGTATGTAACGTCTACAAGATGAAATGCAGTAACTCATCAAGACTTCTCTGACCGCACCTTCCAAAACTGTGACCTCTACTACCTAGAAGGACAAGGGAGGCAAATACATGGGAATACCACCACCTGCGAGTTCCTCACTAAGCCACATACCATCTTGACATGCACAAATTTTGGCATTCCTCCATTGTGACTGGATCAAAATCCAGAAACTCTCTTCAAACCTGCACTGTGGGGATCCTACACCCCAAGGACATCAGCAGTTCAAGAAGATGGCTCACCACCACTTTCTGCAGGATGAACAATAAATGCTGATCTAACCTGCAATGCACACACACATGAAAACGTAGTTAAAACCCTTCTCTGCATTAACCACATTCTCCCCAAAGTGTCAATCTCAGAATTGGATGTAATATTCCAGTTAAGGTCAACCGGTGTTTTACACAGGTTTAACTTAACCTCCTTGCTTTTGCGCTCTATGCTTCTATGGATGAATCCCAGGCTGTGCAACACATAATGAACCACTATTCCAATCATTTTCAATGATTTATCCACATATACACCCAGGTCCGTTTGCTCCTTTACCTCCGTTAGAGTTGTGTGGCATTTCATTAAATGCCTTTTGGCAATCTTTGTACATGACATACATCACAACGTTATCTCCATCAACTGTCTTTGTTGTCTCATCAAAAAACTGAAACAAATCAGTTAGACAAGATTTTCCCTTAATAAATCTATGCTGGCTTTTCTTAGTTAACATGCATTTGCTCAAGTGACTTTTAACTTAGTCTCAAGTTATCATTCCTAAAACTCCCCCACTAATAGAATTAAACTGACTGGGTTATTGTTGCAGCTTGTTTTTACACTATTTTTTGAACAAAGGTCTGACATTTGAAATTCTCCACTCATTTGGCACCAACCGTCAATCTAAAGAAGACTGAAAATTATAGCAAGTATCCAAAATTTTGATTATGATTAGATTCTCATCAGTGTGGAAACAGGCCCTTTGGCCCAACAAGTCCACACCGACCCTCTGAAGAGTAAACCACCCAAACCCATTTCCCTCTGACTAATGTACCTAACACTATGGACAATTTAGCATGGTCAATTCACCTGACCTACACATCTTTGGACTATGGGAAGAAACCGGAGCACCCGGAGGAAACCCACGCAGACACGGGGAGAATGTTCAAACTCCACACAGTCACCCGAGGCTGGAATTGGACCTGGGACTCTGGTGCACTGAGCCATCGTGCCGCCCACTTTCACTCTCATTTCCCTCAGCATTCTTGGATGCAACTCTTCTGGTCTTGATACTTCATTGACTTTATCAACAAACCTAACCAAAGCACGTCATTCTCAATTTTAAAACTTTCTTTTTCACTGTGACCTTCTTACTTGAGAAAGACAAATGCAAAACATTCATTTAAAACCTCAGCATTGTTTCCTGTCTATGCATATATCACCTTGTTGGTCCCAGAAAGCCCCATTCCTCCTCTTATTGCTCTTTTACCTGCTTTATATACCTGTAGGAGACTTTGGATTCCTTTTTATGGTAGCTGCAAGATTTTTCTTTTCTCATGTTTTGTCTTTGTTCTCTAAGTTGTTTTTCCAAATCCCCTCTCAATCTTTCATATCCATCTGGTTCTCAATAATTATCCACCTAATGTTTGCCGTAAGCACACTTTTCCTGCTTTCCATCTCTTTTTGTCATCCAGGGAAACTCTGGATTTGCTTGCCCTGCCATTTCATTTCTGTAATTCCTTTCCATCTCTGCTTTAAAGGCAGCCCATTGTCCAGTTATGGTTTCATCTGCTAATCCTTGATCCCAGTTTATCTGGGCCAGATTCACTCTTGTCCCCTTGATCTTGATTTGGAGGTGCCGGTGTTGGACTGGGGTATACAATGTTAAAAATCACACAACACCAGGTTCTCGTCCAACAGGATTGTTTGGGAACACTAGCTTTTGGAGCGCTGCTCCTTCATCAGGTGATTGTGGAGTACCTTTCACCTTGGCTTTCACCTTGTTAATTATTTTCACTTTGGTTTTCCCCTTGTCCCTTTTCATATTCATTCTAAATTTATGATACATAGATCACTGTCACCTTATATGTTCCCTTACCGAATCTTTGTCCCATCTCCCACTCATGAACTCGTTCCAGCAGTTAGCTGTAGCAGATATTACATGCTCAACCTAATGCAAAGTAAAATCAGGTGGGGTGTTTAACAGGTAAATGGTACAATAATGGAGGTTTTATCTTGCTCCTTTCCATTTCCGTATTATGCCTATTGTTTATTTTACAAAGTCAGTTATAATGATACTGTGCGGCTTCAATTAAGAAAAATAATTTGCACAGTAAAGAATGTCATTTCTGGCTTTATTATAGACTATTCCTAATCAAATTTAGACTGAAACATTATTAATATTTTTGAAAATATATTATGGCATGACCTTGGTGATCTGAATGTTTTTTGCTTACTAGAAACATATACGATTCAGCTTCTCAAAACCATTTTCTTTAAGGACCCAGATATACTTTATGTAATCAGGTTTACTTTGATTTGGGTTACATGTGATTATTAAAAGTATAAGGGTACAGTGTTACAAGTAACATCAATCCTGTGTATGCAACAGATGTGTTTCTAGTCAAATTATAAGCCTGTAGGATCTCTAACATGAGAGTAGATATGAAACACAATTATCGATTAGTATTTACTCATCATCCTCGAAATGGGTTACTGGTCTCGGTATGTTTGAGGGAAGGGATTAAAGCTACTTTAAGGCATATCCTTTCCTCATCGTTCAAATACTGATTGTATTTCCTGATGGGTTATTAGAAGAGATCCCATAGGAGAAACCTTTGAAGATATTTGAAGTACATGCCAGGTGTCATTGTTTTACTTTGTTAGAGAATGATGAAATGGATTCTATCTGAGAGATTATCTTTAAAATCATGTTAAAAACTGCAAACTGAAAAATGCTAGTTGCATTCTGGCTTGGAGCACTCCAGGACATTTTAAAGATAATCTCTCAAATAGAATCCATGTCATCATTCTTTAACAAAGTAAAACAGTGGTGTGTAATTCTAATATCTCCAAAGGTTTCTCTTATGGAATCTCTTCTGATAACCCATCAGGAAATACAATCAGTGTTTGAACATTGAGGAAATGATACTCCTTAAAGAAGCTTTAATTCCTTCCCTCAATAATACTGAATGCAGCAACCTATCTCTAGAATGTGAGTAAATATTAATCAATAATTATGTTTTAATTCAACTCTCCCATTAGAGGTCCTACACGCTAGTAATTTGACTAGATGCTTACCTGCTACAAATCTCTGAAATAAAACTTTCATCTGAATTATATCTATCAAATTAAATGAAGTGTTTATTAGCAGATTTGCTAATCTGTAATGAAAAACTCAATTTATTTTTTCCTTTTTTAAATTTTACATCTGCCCCTTTCTAAGTCCACTTCCCATAAGTTATCATTCCCTTTCTTGAAAGACAAATAAGCAGCTGGTGTCAAGTCTCTTCTAACTGGCCACTAAAGAGATCCACAAGAGTAACCTGACACAAATTTTCCACTGACACTTCCTCAGTCCCTATGAGGAAAACCTAACACCTGCTCCTGCTCCTGCTCCTAGTGGCAAATCCAAGACCATTCTAAGACAGGACATCATTAGCATGTGACCATTGAATGACATACAATGGTGCATAGCAATGTGAAAGGTCAATGTTTTGTCAATCTTCCTTATCACATTTTAACAAGAACTGCAAGAAGAACTAGTAATTGGTAAAAAGACATTTATTTTAACAATATCACATTACATGCCTAATACAGGAAAATTATATTCCCAGATACCATGGTATTTGGGAAAATTATCCGCTAAAAAAAATTTTCTTTTCCACAGAGAGGGACAGTGATTGCTCTCCAAGCCATCAATCATTCCTTAATCTCAATAATAAGGAAATAATCTCATAAGGAAAATTAATGCCACATGACAGTATACTAAAATGACTTACATTGTACCAAAAATAATTTAATTTCAAAATACTTGGCCAAAGTTGAAGAAATTGGAAATCAATAAATGTTGTTACACCTTAACTCTTCAAAATTAAGAAATCAACAAACATAACTATTGCCATCCTAGTCACATCACATTTGTTTCAAATGAAACTTCTGCAATAAATATTGCAACAAAACTTTTGAAATATATTTCAAATCAAATGTGATGAAAAGTTGCCTTGGAGGAAAAAAAGTGCAAGTATAATTGCTGTCAAATTTAACAGTGCATTTTCTTGTGTGATGGATATGTCGCTGCTCATCTAATACTAATTTCAAAAAATGATGCTTTTATGAATGGCCAGTCTCTTTGCATTTCTTCTGTCATAAATCTCTTGAGTTTCATGTGTCCTTTATCTTGAATTCTTTATGCAACTTGCCAAATGTCATGAAAATTAAACCAGAGGAATTCCAGATTATCTGTTCTCAAAAGCAAATCTAAATAGAATTCATGAAAATGAAATGTGAAACAATCTAACAATTGTTTCACCTAACAGGCTGCATAAGATTCTCAGTTTAAGCTATCATAAAACACTGTTTATTGCATCCTGCAAGAAGCTGTCACAGTTGTTTCTATGAACAATGTCAAGGACATGCATAGACACAATACCTGAATAGAGTAAATGTGAATGAATTAGAATATTCTCATTCAAACCAGGTTCCATATGTAATAGATTTAGTACAGATTTATAAGAATTTCTGTTTCCACCCTCTAATTAAACACACTAAAAATGTCTTTGCTTAACATAGTCAGAAAAGATGACCCCACTTTTAGAAAATACCTTATGTAGTATATTTGAACACTGATGATAAATAATTCAGTGTGCTAGTCAAGGAACTGGAACTGGCAATCACAGAAGACTAGAATTTTTGACTTGTTTCAAGTCACATTGCTTATATGCTCTACAAGAAACAGAAAAATACATTCAGTAAAAGCTTTCAAATATGTGATACTTATAGCAATGTACTTTACTATGTTTAAAAGTATGAGACTAGCTCTGAAAATATATCATATTTCAGCTTATTTATACAGTCAAGGATTATTGTTGTACAACTTTCAAAATGTAATAAGCTTACATTTATTTATGCTTTATTCCAGTTAGTCAGAGGTTACCATTAATAATAGAATACATCTTTATTCTACAATTTCCTTCTTAATGTGAGGCAATGAGATCCATCTCTTTAAAAAAATACCTGAGAGAAGCAACAACTCCCAAGGTAGACAAGCTATTTCATCCCTTGCCTGCTGTCGTTACTGATTCCCCTGTGGATTGGAGTTTATCTCTTGACTTGCTACTCTACATATTATGTTTGTATATGCTGATTTTCTGACTATGCATACTGTATCCTCACATATCCACGTACCTAGTTTTCACAATCCTGATAGGTCAGTCTTGTCTCGTATGTGAGAAAATTAATCAAAATTTTTATTAAAGGAAGAGACAGAAAATGCATTTATGCTGCATGGAAGATGAAGCAGTCAGCAGTTCGAGCAAGATGGTAACTTTGGAAATGTCATTTTCACAGATTGCAATTCAAAAAAAAGTAGGCTCATTTCTGTAATGGCTTACACAGCAAATTCCCATTCTTAGCCTTGCTTTCTTCAGAAGTGTGAAGTGAAAGACAGACTGAATAAGACAATTATAATTTCCAATAGATTTGTATTCAGCAGGTAATATTAGAGTTTGTCTTTAATTCAAGCACTCTAATTTATTCATTAGGGAAAACTGGAGAGCCAAGCACTTTTGAGTGACTTTTGCATGCTTTTCAGTTGACAGTTATGGAGTAACATGAGCGGTGTATATGAATTTTCTCCAGTCCACTTTGAATAGGCTGTTTGTCGGAGGGTCAGAAAGAGAAACAAAATAAAACCATATCTCAAAAAAATATATATTTTACAAAGTTAAATTTTAAGACTTGGCAACATAATATTTATTTTGAATTTCTTCATTATTGTTAATAGAGCAATCATTCTGTTTGCTATCTCTACATTAGGCTTTGAACTGTACAACCTCTGTTATGCATTTAAGTACTTTGTTACAATCTGATGACTAGCCAATGTTGTGAATTGAACAGTAAACACATTGTGATCATCTATAGGTACCCATAAGGTAGATATTATGTTCAGTGCTATTTCCAATTTTAACTTTCATGTAAATATATTTAAATGTAAAATCTTGCATTGATTTAATTCTTGTGAGTGAGTAACTGTACATCTACTCCAAATGGCACATGACAACTTAAGGAGTGCCAAATATAATGGGAGAGTGTGCAGACAAAGAGATATTTCTGGGAAACTTTAACAACATGCAGTAATTAGAAGAATAAATGGTTGTACAGTACTGCTTTATTTAGCATCAATAGTACCTATTGTTCTTGCAGTGACAAAGCACTGTACAGAAAAGCACAACTCTAGGATGCTTCTATATAGATTAAAGTAAATCATTGCTGTAAGCATCGCATTTACTTTTACTCCTGCATTAATTTTGATGCTTCATTGTTTTATATAAGTTTTCAACCAAAAGTATTACTCACTGTTCATTAGCTCACTTAAGCCTTACAAATATACCTACATCATACACTTTTCAAGAATTTTACAAATATCCTATAAAAATGCATGCTAAACATTTTGAACATAAAGGTAATGGAACTTCTTTGGACAAATTGTAAATCGTGTAAGATTGATGTTGCATTTTATCGAATTTAATAGGTTCTCATATGACAAAGTTTTGAAATTCTATAGGATTTTTCATCACGGGAATACTATACTCTAGCAAAAAAACTTCAGGGAAAAAAAGTGGAAGCACATTTGCTGAAAGAAAGAAGAATTTAAAATTGAGAGCTCACATTTCGGTAAAATGAATAAAATAACAGACGGTGCCATCTGGAAAGATTTGTACAATGAAGATCCAATCTGTTGAGCACAGGCCTGAGACTCTATGGTCCAGGCCAGCAGGGGACCTGCCAGAGTCCACGTTCTTAACAGGATTCCACCCCCTCCAAAACTGCAGTGGTTCAGTGAGTGAGAAGACAGACAAAGCCAAGCCATATCCCAGCTTGCAGTGCTGCATCCCACTGAGAATTTGACTGACCAGTCCCTTCAAACAGCTGGAGAAGATGTCAATCTATCAATAACAAATGTCTGTTTGCAAATGTCTGCAAAGCATAGGCTTCAAGTAAAAAATGCTGATACCTGTTTAGTCCACCTAGTCCCTTCACAGATTTTACCCTTTTGAAAACAGTTCAGCAAGGATTGCCGCTACAGCCTTGTGATGTATGCATTCTCTAACATGCAAAATAAGAAAACATGTAGTTAAAGAATCAAACTAACTGTAACAGTGTAATCTGAGATAACCTTCTTCACTGTTGACTATACCACCAATTTTGCTATGCCTTCCTAAATTCTGGTCCAAATCATTTATATAAATGACAAACAAAAGTGGACCCAGCACCGATCCCTGCAGAACAAGGAAGAAGGTTATCCAAGATTACAAAGGTATCTTGATCAATTGCACCAATGGGCTGAAGAGTGGCAGATGAAGTTTAATTTGGATAAATGCGAGGAATTGCATTTTGGTAAAACAACTGAGGGCAGAACTTGTACAGTTAATGGTAGGGCCCTGGGTAGTATTGTCAAATAGAGAGACCTAGGGGTTCAGGTGCATTGCTCTTTGAAATTTCCCACACAGGGCGGTTCATTTAGCACAATTGCCTTCATTTCTCAGACCATTGGGTATAGAGGTTGGGATGTCATGTTAAGGTTGTACAGGACATTGGTGAGGCCACTTTTGGAAAACTGCCTTTCGTCTGCTCGCCCAAGAATAGGAAGGATATTATTAAATTGGAGTAGTTTCAAAACTTTGTCAGGATGTTGACGGCACTGGAGGGGGTGAGTTATAAAGATAGGGTAAGTAAGCAGGGACATTTTTCACTGAAGCGTAGGAGATTGAGGGATGACCTTACAGAGGTTCAATAAATTATGAGGGGCATAAATAAGGTGATTAGCAAAGGTCTTTTGTCTAGGGTCAGGGAGTTCAAACTAGGGGGCATTTTTTAAGATGAGAGGAGAAAGATTTAAAAGGGACCTCCGGGGTAACTTTTCACACAGGGGGTGGTTCATATGTGGAATGAACTGACAAAGGAAATGGTAGATGTAGACACAGTTACAAATTTAAAAGACATTTGGGCAGGTACAAGAATATGTAAGGTTTAGAGAGATATCTGCCAAATGTAGGCAAGAAGAACCAGTTTAGTTTGGGAAACTTGATCAGGATAGATGAGTTGAATCAAAGGGTCTATATCTGTTCTGTTTGACTTTATGACTTTAGCACTGTAGTAAACATAGCATATGTACCAAGTATATAAGCACAACTAAAACTAAGCAGACCTTTTAATTTAATCAATATTCCATGATGTTCTTTGGAACACCAAGGCTATGTAAGCTTAAAAAGTGCAGCCATGTAAATGATAAGATCACACACAGGAGGCTAACCAGGACAGCTCCCAAGAATCTCAGGGAGTCCCTCTCCCACTGCAACTCCCAGGTACTCCATGCTACTTTCTCCCCACCCCCACCCTCCTCTAGCTTATCTCTCCACGCTTCAGAGTCTCTGCCTTTATTCCTGATGAAGGGCTTTTGCCTGAAATGTCGATTTTGCTGCTCCTCGGATGCTGCCTGAACTGCTGTGCTCTTCCAGCACCACTAATCCAAAAGCTCACAATGTGCGATGACTCCATGCTTGTTCAATGTGATGCAAACCTTGTGCTGCCTGTTGATTTTATGATTGTAATGCATAGTCAGTGCTAAAAGCACTGTTGCATGGTGCAAATGTCTGCAAGATATCCAAAATCATGAGAGACAAGCACATGTAAGATTAGAGATGATCAATGTGGCTAGAGCAGATGATGAGAGTTTCTGTATAAGTTACTCCACTATAGATTTCAAAAAAAGTGAACAATGGCACAACTTAGAAGAAAGAGTGTCTGAAGATTCTCATCTATTGGACTTGGGGCCTTGATGGAGCACTACAAAGAAGAAGAGAAGTGATGTATTTGCAAGGAGCTGGGAAACACTCTGGACAAAAAGAAACAGGGCAATGGGACTGGACAGCTGCACTGGTCAATGCTCAGAGACGAGGTTGAGGACTTGGATACAGTGTGGCAGTACTGTTAACAGTACATCAATAATAAAGGTCAGTGAATTGACCTTCAAAAGAAAAATCTAACCTACTTCAACACAAAATTCAAACACAGCTCAAGACAGCACTTACATTACATAACTATCAATGACCTCACCAAACATTCATTGCTATGTCTAACCCTCACAGCTTTAGACTGCTCTCAGAATCACTCACATATTGTATAGCTTTCATTGACTATTAAATGTTTAAGCATGGCAACCACACCACCTAAATAATTTGTACAATACTAATTTACACACCTCCCTCTCTCGTAGGAAACAATAGCACACATCTAAAGGCAATAAGCATTAAATTCAAGGAAGCAGGCAAAGCTACATTTCCCATTCCCAGAGAAGGAGACGGTATTGTCCATCATTATAGTGGTCATTGCTGAGGACATGGGTCAGTGATAGGAATTAAATTATAAAGGATAATGGCATTTTCACACCAAATTCACCTCCTCAAATCTACTGGGCTCATCTCATCGTCTTTTCTGATTTACAAGCTGTGAACAATGCATGCTTACATCCATTGGACTCCCCCTTTGCTCATTTCAGCCTTGTCTTTGTGACTTTATCCTATCAGAAAGCTAAAAATATACATCTTAGACAAACAGAGGTAGGACATCAATGTTGTCTGATGATGAAAGAACAAGCATTCACACTCACAGTCAACAGATTAATCACTGACACTATGCAATTTAAAGGATTGCATTAATGCAATGTTTGCATGTAGTGAGCTGTTAAGGAGAAGTGGCCTGCATTTAGGACAGAGAACAAGAATTATGCCGATACAAGTACATCAGAAGGTGAGTTGGCACATGAGTTCTGCTGCACGGAGCTCTATGAAAACTTTGATGAAGTTGACTGCAGGTACTGAGGTGTATGCACCATTAAATGCTTGGTGCATTGACAGTAGAAAGCCTGCATGCGATGTCAAGTAGCATGGAGGAATCCAGCACCAATTTTGTATAAATGTCGGAGTATTTTCTTTCCAGCATGGAAATTGTTTGCATACCTTGGTCCCAAATATGTTGCAGTATCTGATGGCCAATGTCTCAACTTCTATTGTAGTACAATGTCTGAATGCTGTAGTGGAAGCTCTGATTAAAATCTTGCAAGGTCATTCTGCTGCCATGCAGACTCAAGAACTCTGGTATCCTGGTTGTGGATACTAATACTCACAGCGTGTTGCAGGATATCACAGTGGCCCAGATATCTATCTTTCAATAGGTTATCATTTTGCTGAAGCACATCCCAGAGAGTGTTACCTGTCAATCACATAGCCTGGAATGGTCTGCAGAAAGCATAAGCAGGAAGGGGTTTCATTCTATTAATGTTCAGGTGATCTGAGATCAGTGTCACCATTTACTAGAGGTGTGTACCCCTGACTTTGACAGTTGCTAGACTCATAAACTTTGGAGTGCTCTTGTGAGCTTGGTGCATTTGAGAGTGCAAATGCCTTACAAGACCTGCTCTTGGGTGTCAAGCGATACCCCATTACAACCATGGCTCATGACACTATTTCGCAACCCATTGACTGATGTGGAGCGTAGGTTTAATGCCACCCTTGCATCAATCAGGGCAGTAGAGTGATGCAGAATATAGTTGGAGATGTGGCTCCAGAGCTTGAAGCAGTCTGGGGCATTTCCTTCTGTAATTCAGACATTGACACCCACTTCCAATAGGTTGTGCAGTAGGCTCTGTCAAGTTAGCACCCTGTCATGTCTGCAGTGTTCCTCCAGGGAAGTTGATGCAGGTAAAGTATTATTTAGTTTGCTCTAATGCATGTTATGTGACAGTATGGCATTCTTATCATGCATGGTGATGTGAGCTATGTCACCAGTAAACAGTCCTTAGAGCCTCATAACCACCCTTTTGATTTAGTGACTCAACACAGGTGACAGAGCGGACTGCTGCAACGTGAAGATATTTGGACTGTTGCCAAGATTTCAGGCAAATCTGGATTTTTTGAGGATGTGACCAGTAGGGTGGACAAGAGTGAATCAGTGGCTGTTGTATATCTGGACTTCCAAAAGGCCTTTGTCAAGGTTCCATATAAGAGATTAGTAAGCAAAATTAAAGCTCATGTATTGATGTGGATAAAGAACTGGTTGGCAGACAGAAAGCAGAGAGTTGGAATAAATGGGTCCTTTTCAGAGAGGCAGGCAGTGATAACTGGAGTACCCCAGCTGTTCACAATATACATTAATGATTTGGATGAAGGAACTGAATACAATATCTCCAAATGTGCAGACAACACTAAGCTGTGTGGCAGTGTGTCCTGTAAGGAAGGTGCTAAGAGGCTGCAGGGTGACTGACAGACTGGCTGAGTGGGCAAATACTTGGCAAATGTAGTATACTGTGGATAAATGTGAGCTTATCCACTTTGGTGGCAAAGACAGGAAGGCAGATTATTATCTGAATGGTGGCAATTTAGGAAAGGATGAGATGCATTGAGACCTGGATATCATCGTGGAACAATCGCTGAAGGTTGGCATGTAGATGCAGCAGGCAGTGAGGAAAGCTAATGGCATATTGGCCTTCATAGCAAGAGGATCTGAGTATAGGAATAATGATGTCTTGCTGCAGTTATATAGTGCCTTGGTGAGGCCATACCTTGAGTATTGTGTACAGTTTTGGTCTCCTAGTCTGAGGCAGGAAATTCTTACTATTGAGGGAGTCCAGCGAAGATTCACCAGACTTATTCCTGAGATGGCAGGACTGATATATGAAGCAAGACTGGATCGCCTGGATTTGTATTCACTGGAATTTAGAAGAATGAGGAAGGATCTCTTAGAAACATATGAAATGCTGATTGAACTGGACAGGCTAGATGCAGGAAAAATGTTCCCGATGTTATGGAAGTCCTGAACTAAGGGTCACAGCCTAAGAATAAGGTCTGAGATGGGGAAGAATTTCTTCACTTAAAGAGTGGTGAACCTGTGGAATTCTTTACCACAGAAAGCTGTTGGGGCCAATTCATTAGGTATTTGGAAGAGGGAGCTATAAGTGGCCCTTGTGGTAAAAGGGCTGAGGTGGTATGGAGAGAAAGTGGGAATGGGATACTAAGATTGCATGATCAGCCATGATCATATTGAATGGTGGTGCAGGTTAGAAGGGCTGAATGGTCTACTCCAGCACCTATTTTCAATATTTTTATGTTTCCTGTAGCATCTCCATGACAACCATCTTCTCATTCTATGTAAATTGTTAAACTTTTTCTAAATTTGATTTCCTTCCATTCCAGTCCTGATGAGTGCTAGAGCAAAATCTTCAACTTTATATCTCTTGTTAAGTATTGTTTAACTTCTGTACCATCAAGCAAATAATGCTATTACTCTAACTCCAAAAAATGTATCTATTAAATATAAAAGATTTTTCAACCTAAAGGATTCAACATATTGTTAGAGATACACTGTAATGGCGTACTTGTTTATTAATAACAACAATGATTGTAGCCCATATGGTTACAATTCAGGATGCAAATCCAAAAGATTAAGGTGCATGAGAACGACAGTGACTTAGCTGTGTGGATTCAGAATTGGCTTGCCCATAGAAGGCAGAGGGTACTGGTGGAAGGGTGTTTTTCAGGCTGGACGTCCGTGACTAGTGGTGTCCTGCAGGGATTGTACTGGGACTTCTGCTGTTTGCGATATATATCAATTACTTGGATGAAAATGTAGATGGGTGGGTTTAAGTTTGTAGATGACAAAAAGATTGCCGGAGTTGTGGATAGTGTAGAAGTTGTCAAAGGATACAGCAGGATACAAATCCGTTACAGAAATGGCAGATGGAGTTTAATCTGGGTAAGTGTGAGGTGCTGTACTTTGGGAGATTAAATGTAAAGAAAAAGTATACAGTTAATAGCAGGATCCTGAACAGCACTGATGTACAGGGGGATCTTAGGGTTCAAATCCGTAGCACCCTGTAAGTAGATAGGCTGCTCAAGTAGGTAGGGTGGTAAAGAAGGCATACGACACACTTGCCTTTATGGATCAGGGAATTGAGTGCGGGATGTCATATTGCAGCTTTATAAGACTTTGGTTAGGCCATACTTAAGAGTATTGCATACAGTTCTGGTTGCCACATTTCAGGAAGGATGTGGGGGCTTTGGAGAGGGTACAGAAGAGGTTTACCAGGATGTTGCCTGGATTTAGAGGGTATAAGCTATAAGGAGAAGCTAGAAAAACTCAGGTTGTTTTCTCTGGAGTGGTGGAGGCTGAGGGGACACTTGATTGAAATCTTTAAAATAATGAAATGCATAGGTAGGGTTGACAGTCGGAATCTTTTTCCCAGAGTTGAAATGTTTCATACTAGGAGATATACATTTAAGATGAGAGGGAGAAAGTTTAAAGGAAATGTGAGGGGCAAGTTATTTACACAGAGAGTGGTAGCAATCTGGAAGCTGTCGGGGTGGGAATGGAGGCAGATACGATAGGGGCATTTAAGGGATTTTTAGGTAAGCACATGAATATATAAGGAATGGAGGGATATGGACCATGGGTAGACAGAAGGGATTCGTTTAATTTGGTGTCATGTTCGGCACAACATTGTGGGCCTGAAGGGATGTTCCTGTGCTGTACAGATCTATGTTCTATGTTCTATAGCACATAGATCCCACCCCAGTCTGACCTATCACCCTCACCTTGACCTCTTTCCACCTGTCACATTTCCGTCACCCCTCCCCCAAGTCCCTCCTCCCTACCTTTTATCTTAGCCTGCTGGACAAACTTTCCTCATTCCTGAAGAAGGGCTTATGCCCGAAACGTCGATTCTCCTGTCCCCTGGATGCTGCCTGACCTGCTGCGCTTTTCCAGCAACACATTTTCAGCTCTATGTTCTATGTCCAATAAAGACCTATCTCCACCTTACATGGCGTGTTCATGCCTGTTACTTATGAACCTGTTGCTCTGCAGAATCCTGAACTCTGGCAGCCTTGTGAGATAGTGGTTTGGGCCTTGGTGGTCATTTCTACTACAGAAATCTCCCAACTGATGTTTCTCAGGATCCAAAATGGCATGACAATGGTGCTAATAAGCTTATTCCCTGATCTCTGTTTTATCTGGACCTTCTTCTTAGCCAGCCGAGCTTTCCATTTCTCTCCACCTCTTCCAATGTCCTTCTCGGTCATAGCTGTTAGCAACTGTCTCCCACTTGTTAACGGAGACTTGTCCCACTTGTCCACTATCTTTATTTCTTGCTGCATATCATTTATCCTTGCAAAAGATTTTTAGGCATTCATCACATTGTGGCTCAGTCACCAATTCAGGAGGGCTTACATTTATAACCGCCATCCATTGAATGAACTTAGCCAAACACCGCATGTGTTGTTGGCTCAGTAATATTTAGGACCACAGAATTGGTGACCTTACCCTGCCAAAGATGTCAAGGATGTATCTGAGACAGCAAAGTTGGAAATTGTCTGGCCTTCTCTCCTACTTCGCATAGGCTGTCCAGGTCTCAGCATTGTAGAGGATCACATTCAGCACATGTGTTTGGTGGACTTGCAACATAGTGTTCTCGATCGGGTTGCTGTCGTTCCACACTTTCTTACTCAGCTTGGACATAACATCTGGAGCTTTTGCGATGTGTGTTGATGTCAGTGTCAAGTGACAGATTGCTGATGATTGTGGAGCCTGGATGTGTGAAGCTATCAACAACCAATCAATCTTGATTGATGGCAGCATGGTATCATGACATTTATCATCTTGATTCTAATGGCAGACCAAATATTTTAGAGGCTTGGGAAAGTCTGTCCTTTTGATGCTGTTAGTGTTCCATGTTGTATAAAATAGTTTGACTAGAACGGTTGACTCAAAAGACCCCGCCTCAATTCCCGCCTCAGGCGACTGACTGTGTGGAGTTTGCACGTTCTCCCTGTGTCTGCGTGGGTTTCGTCAGGGTGCTCCGGTTTCCTCCCACAGTCCAAAGATGTGCAAGTTAGGTGGATTGGCCATGCTAAATTGCCCGTAGTGTTAGGTAAGGGGTAAAATGTAGGGGTATGGGTGGGTTGCGCTTCGGCGGGTCGGTGTGGACTTGTTGGGCCAAAAGGCCTGTTTCCACACTGTAATCTAATCTAATCTAATCTAATCTAATCTAATCTAATATAATCTAATATAATCTAAAAGCTTTGGAATAGTTATGCCCATTGATACATATTTGACTCAAGGAAACTAGTCAGTTCTAAGTTAATCAGTTTTGTTGTTAGTTGTTTGTCAGCTCTACAGTCTACAGCCATGTAGCATAGGTTTAGTCACTTTTTTGCTGGTGTTAACAATGTGTCTTATCTCGTGATAATAGAGTTAACCAGTTGTTAATGTAATCTCTTATCTTACTATTGTATAATAACCTACTTCTTGTTACATGCCTTTTCCGCCAAAGGCTTATCAGTGGTTAATGCTTCACCACTTAATGCTGGTAAGCTCAGTAAAATGTATATTAAAGGAACATTGGATGACAGCATTTAATTTTTATTCATTCAGGGAATGTAGGCTTCAATTCTGGTCAAGCATTTATTACCGACCCCTAACAGCCCTTCAGAAGATGGTGATGAACTGTCTTCTTGAACTGCTTCATGATTTGGAGGTGTTGGTGTTGGACTGGAGTGGACAAAGTTAAAAATCACACAACACCAGGTTATGGCCCAACAGGTTTATTTGGAAGCACTAGCTTTCGGAGCGCTACCTGATGAAGGAGCAGCGCTCTGAAAGCTAGTGCTTCCAAATAAACCTGTTGGATTATAACCTGGTTTTGTGTGATTTTTAACTTTGAACTGCTTCAGTTTACTTGGTGTAGGTACATCCACATGCTGTTGAAGAGAGAGGGAACAGCTAGTGACATTGAAATATAATTCCCAGTCTGGATGATATGTGGCTTAGAAGGAAACCTTACAGGTGACAGTGTTCTCATCTTTGTGTTGCGCTGGATGGAAGTGATTGTGCATTTAGAAGGTGCTGTCTCGGAAGCCTTTATGAATTTCTGCAGTGCATTTTGTAGATGGTACGCAATGCTGCTATTATGTGTTGGTGTGGATGAAATGAATGTTTGTGGGTACTGTGCCAATCAAGCAGGCTACTTTTGTCCTGGATGGTGTTAAGCTTGTTGGAACTGCACTCATCCATGCAAGTGGGAAATATTCCACCACACTCCTGACTTGTGCCTTGTAGATGTTGGACAGGAAGTCGGGAGTCAGGAAGTGAGTTGCTCTCTGCAGTTAGAATGTGGGTTATTCACTGAAGTCAGAAGGTGAATTACTTGTAATGTCAGTGATTAAGCCTATAAATTGAAAGCAGAGGAACATTTAACTTAAGTATGTGATTTTTGGCAAAGAAAATGTTTTATTTAACTACAAAATTACTTAAAGTTGTGAAAAACACAAGATGCCATTTTGAGGGACATAAAAGTAGAAATCAGTTAGAGAAGGAAGAAATATAATGTGAATTCTCTATCTTGTTGAAAAAAAAAGAAACTCATAAAAAGGAAAGGCAAAACAGTGCAAAATCACCATCCCAAATTTAAATACCAGTAAGAGAGTCAAAGAGATGTACAGTGTGGAAACAGACCCTTTGGTCCAACCCGTCCATGCCGACCACATATCCCAACCCAATCTAGTCCCACCTGCCAGCACCCAGTCCATATCCTTCCAAACCCTTCATATTCATATACCCAACTAAATGTCTTTTAAATGTTGCAATTGTAGCAGCCTCCACCACTTCCTCTGGCAGCTCATTCCATATGTGTACCACCCTCTGTGTGTCAAAATTGCCCCTTCGGTCTCCTTTATATCTTTCCCCTCTCACCCTAAATCTATGTCCTCTAGTTCTGGACTCCCCCACCCAGGGAAAAGACTTTGTCTATTTATCCTATCCATGCCCCTCATGATTTTGTAAACCTTTATAAGGTCATCCCTCAATCTCTGACACTCCAGGGAAAACAGCCCCAGCCTGTTCAGCCTCTGCCTACAGCACAAACCCTCCAACCCTGGCAACATCCTTGTAAATCTTTACTGAAACCTTTCAAGTTTCACAACATCCTTCCGATAGGAAGGAGACCAGAATTGCACGCAATATTCCAACAGTGGCCTAACCAATGTCCTGTAAAGCCGCAACATGGCGTCCCAACTCCTGTACTCAATACTCTGACCAATAAAGGAAAGCATACCAAATTCCTTCTTCACTATCCTATCTACCAGCGACTCCACTTTCAAGAAGTTATGAACCTGCACTCCAAGGTCTCTTTGTTCAGCAACACTCTCTAGGACCTTACCATTAAGGTGTCGCCATCTATTTCCCTACATTCTATATCTTCCATATCCTTTTCCACAGTAAATACTGATGCAAAATACTCGTTTAGCATTTCCCCCATTTTTGCAGCTCCACACAAAGGCCGCCTTGCTGATCTTTGAGGGGCCCTATTCTCTCCCGAGTTACCCTTTTGTCCTTAATGTGTTTGTAAAAACCCTTTGGATTCTCCTTAGTTCTATTTGCCAGAGCTACCTCATGTCCCCTTTTTGACTTCCTGATTTCCCTCTTAAGTATACTCCTACTGCCTTTATACTCTTCTAAGGATTCACTCCATCTATCCTGTCTATTTCTGACATATGCTTCCTTCTTTTTCTTAACTAAACCCTCAATTTCCTTAGTTATCCAGCATTCCCTATATCAGCCTTTTCTTTCACCCTAACAGAAATATACTTTCTCTGGATTCTTGTTATCTCATTCCTGAAGGCTTCCCATTTTCCAGCCGTCCCTTTACCTGCAAACATCTGCCCCCAGTCAGCTTTCGAAAGTTCAACTTTTAGATCTGGTCTATCCTTTCCATCACTATTTAAAATCTAATGGAATTATGGTCCCTGGCCCCAAAGTGCTCCCCCTCTGACACCTCAGTCACCTGCCCTGCCTTATTTCCCAGGAGTGGGTCAAGTTTTGCACCTTCTCTAGTAGGTACATCCGTATACTGAATCAGAAAATGTTCTTGTACACACTTAACAAATTCCTCTCCATCTAAACCCTTAACACTATGGCAGTCCCAGTCTATGTTTGGAAAGTTAAAATCCCCTACCATAACCACCCTATTATTCTTACAGATAGCTGAGATATCCTTACAAGTTTGTTTCTCAATTTCCCTCTGATTATTATGGGGTCTATAATACAATCCCAATAAGGTGATCATCCCTTTCTTATTTGTCAGTTCCACCCAAATAACTTCCCTGGATATATTTCCGGGAATCTCCTCCCTCAGCACAGCTGCAATGCTATCCCTTATCAAAAATGCCACTCCCCCTCCTCTCTTGCCTCTCTCGCCTCCCTTTCTATCCTACCTGTAGCATTTGTATTGTGGAACATTAAGCTGCCAGTCCTGCCCATTCCTGAGCCATAAAGATAAAGTTTCCTAAATTGAAATATCTCAAAATCTTCAAAATTAAGTTTGAAAGTTTTAGTAAAGATATTGCTTAAAATACATAGATTAATTTGTTTATGCAATTTAAAGCGGAAAATGAATCAAAGAAGATCTGAAGAAAGAAACTTAAAAACAGTAGAGGATGAGAATGATTACAATTCAACGCTTTATTATCTAATTGTGATGTATTAGTAGTTAAAATTTAATTACGCATTTTTAAAAATAAAGCTGTTAATTCTCTGACAAGCTTTCTAACAATTACATTGAAAGCATAATTCAAAACATTAAGCGGAGTCAAAAGTGTGGCACTGGAAAAGCACAGCAGTTCAGGCAACATCTGAGGAACAGGAAAGTCGATGTTTCAGGCATGTTCCTGATGAAGGGCCTATGCCGTTAACAGTGACTTTCCTGTATCCTGGATGCTGTCTGACCTGCTGTGTTTTCCAGCACCACTCTTTTTGACTCTGACTTCTCCAGCATCTGCAATCCTCACTACGTCCTCAAACATTAAGCAAAACAACTGAATATGTGGTAAAGTTTTTTTTTAAAGCTGTCAGAATTTAGCATGAGCAATTTAATTTAAACAAAAAATAGAGAAAATGAAGGTTGCAGCTCCTCCAGGCAGATTCAAGGGTACAGTTGCTTCAGACAGGGAATTAAATTGGTCAGCATAGAAGAAAAAATTTATCAGATACCAAATTACTAAAGATCTGGATACCAAATCACATGTAAAACAAGTTAGTACAGCACTTTCCTCTGTGGTACCATGACCAGTCAAAAAGTCAACCATTGATAATACCTCAAAAACATTTGACAATTATTTTACTTTAAGAATCAATCGTATTATGGAAAGAGTAAGATATAATAGATAAGACCGTTTTCAGGAGAAATATTTCCAAGAGAAACTGTTGATTATTTCATCAATGGCCTTTATACACAGCCTGAATTTTGTGACAGCCAGAATTAATTAGGGGCAGAAAAGTGTTGTAATTTCTGATTAGTCTCTTTGGGATCTTTCGAAGGAAGATCACACATTGGAAAAGGCTATATTGGAAACTGAGATTCAGTAAAGCCACAGGTAAATCTTGGGAACAAACCAGCAAACTTACACTAGAAAACCATCAAAACCTATTAACTTCATAAAGTAGAAACACTCCAAATAATCACATGACAAACCAATGCAAAGAGTGTTCAGGTATTTTGAGGCTATGTGTCACAATCCAAGATGTTAAGAAAAGTATCACACAAACTAAAGCAATATCTAGTTCTATTACAAGAATATTATAATTTCAAGAAAGTGGGGTATATTCAAAAAATATGCAAAAACCAGAAACAATTCTGAGACAACAGAATCCATGGTGGTTATATTTGCAAGGTGGGCAATACTTTATACCAAACACCATTAGAAAAAAAAAACAATTCCCAAGGTATACTTCCATTAGAAAATGTATCCTTGACTGATTACATACCTCCTTTCAGACATTCCAAGGGGAAATAGGCAATTCATCTGAAGCAGACATGACAGAGCTCATCTTTGTCAATGGCCATCCAAGTCAGTTCAGGTTCGACACTACAGTGAGTGTTATTACATTATGAACATGACAACAAAGAATAACTTGGCTCTTAAAGTTTGCACAGCCATTAATATGAGTGCTGTTACATGAAGAATGAAGAACACTGATTTATGACTTTGGTAACTTATTAGTTACGAATAAAGCTTGCAAGCAACCTCTGCATTTATTACATCCCCAAAAGATGAGTTAACTAAGTTATTCAATGGGCAATAAATATGTCCTCAGCTATTAATCTTCCACCACAAGGAGCAATAGAGACACACTACTCGAAGTAGCATTAGGGCAGATTTGGCATTGGAATGTAACTTGCAACATTACAAACACAACCATTTCACTCAGTTAAAATAACCTTTCACTTGTTGAACACTGCATCACAGTGATTAGCTGTTTTTTCACTTATTTTGTATTTCTGCAATCATATGTCTGTATATTCTGTTGGACATTGACTCTTGATTCTGCTTTCCATCAGTTTAAAGTTTCAGCAGTGCTCAGTCCAGGTGCTGGCCAACTCAGTAAAAACTTCTGATATTTTAATTTACCCATACCCTCTGCCTCTAAGTGAAAGCACTGCTTAATTCACTGAATGGAACTAAGCTGTTGAAAGGTCTGCAGTTTGATTTCCTGACATCCTGCCTGCAGGCTTATGATGGTAACAGAGAACTGGCAGAGATCCGAAAGAAAAGAGCATTGGGGTCCAACACTCAATTATAATCATTATTAGTTGTACAAACATGATACTACACATGGAATATTGCTAGTTTCTCTGGAATTTCTTACAAATCTGCTAAGCCTCATAATTTGCATACACCAAAGGTACAAGTATTGGCTAAATTGAAATCCCTATCCAGGGTGTAACCTATTATCTATTCGCTGGCAATTCATTTTTCTATTTTAGTCTTGATTTTTATCCTAAATTATTAATGACAATATTTTGAAACTTCTAACAAGAAATTATTTCTTGTGCACATTATAATGCCAAAATGTTTCTCATGAAAAGCACACAAGTTTATGGCAAATTTATGTAGCTCAGCATATCCCTTAACTGATGACATAAGTTAAATCTCAGTCATGTACTTCACGGAATTTATTCAGTCCAATTATATCATTCACTGAAACAGCTCATGCATTTTTCTTTCAAAAGTTTACTCCCTCCTATTCTGACCATTGAATCATAAAGGACTACTCCACAGGTGCTAGCAATTCTACCCTATCTAATCTAAGTGGTAGCTCTCTATGTGCCAGTCAGTTTCAACAAGTTATCCAGTTAAAGGGGCACATGGATAACAGTGATCCTGCCTGCCAGTACTCACTGGATAATGATTAGGGTTTTAAATGCTGGTTGAGGTATTTCCCTTTCCATATCTTGGAGACATCTGGGCAAAGTTCATAGAATCCCTAGAGCGCAGAACAGGCCAGAAAGCCCATGGAGTCTGCATTGACCCTCTGGACAGCATCCAATCCAGACCCAGTCCCATCCCCATAAACATATCATAACTAATCCACCTAATCTGCACACATTTGGACTATAGGTGGAAACAACAGCATCCAGTGGAAACCCACAAAGACACAGGGAGAACATGCAATCTCTACACAGACAATCACCTAAGTCTGGAATTAAACTTGGGTGCCTGGCCCTGTAAGGCAGCAATGCTAACCACTGAACCACTATGACTTTTGCAATTGTACAATAGCAAATTGGCAGCTCCTGTTACATTTCTCATGATTTTTATTTCATTATGTTCAACAAGAACATCGGAATAAATGTACCCCATATTATATTATCACTCAAAGTCAGAATTACGCCCCGTTCAGACCTATTGTAACATCCATGCTACTATTCCTTTGAGATCAGCTAACTCTGCATAGATCTGGAGTCA